>NC_069503.1:302089991-302372829 GCF_027579735.1 Bombina bombina | reverse complement strand
TTACTTTCAACTTGCAATACGAGTGTTCTTTCCATAGAACGCAAAAAGATGATATTGCTTCCGGTGCAACGGTTAGTGTGCCATTATTGTAATCTTGCCCAATATTAGATACATTTTAATACTTTTATTTTTACAAATCCTCACTTGTTTTTACACTTGCCTAATTTCTTTCCTACGCACCTATTTATTTATATTGATACCGGCAAATTTGTCTTCGATCAGAGAAACAAGAAACTATGAACCCTGGCATCTACAACTACAATATTATTCTAGTAAATGCTGCCAGGTAACTGTTATTATCACTGTGATCATTTGGCAGCAATGATCCTCCATATGGAGGGACTATCATATTATACAATAAAAACAATTTACAATTAAAATACGATTATGTGATTGTCATTTTTCCAAAAGTTAGTGGTCACAATTACCACATTGATCACCTACAGATCAACAGTCTGACAAATGTGACACAGTGTGATACTGAATGCACATTTCTTCGCACTGAAGGTTGTATCATTGAGGCTGGGGAAAATATAAATTGTTTTTATTGTATTCATTTATTTGTATTTATAGGAGTAAGGTAGGTGTAAAGGAAAGTAAAAGTATATTTAGAAGGTTAGTTGCTGAAATAGTTATGCTTTGAAACTCCTGAATGAAGATAAATCTCCCACTCCCTCCCCCCTTTGCCCCTGGACCAACTAACCTGTCTCCTGCCTTCTTTTCCACACCGCCGGCTGGCACCAATAGAAATCATTACATACAGTGACACAGACGATCTGACACTCTACTTTCATATGGTAACAGGAGCAGAATCAATGCTCCCTTACCATATGAAGAGAGATACCGTCTGCCTCTGGCTGCGGTCTTCACTGTCAAAGATGACAGCTGGGACTGCAGCGTGAGGCAAAAGGTAGGACTTAGCTACTTGCCACCAGGGTACACTGAGCAAAGTATCCTGTGACGTAGTAGCTATATTCAATAGGCTTAAAAGGTTAAAAGAATAATGTGTGCGTGTATACACACACACATGCACACACACATACACACACCCACATACACATACACACATACACACACACAACACACACCACACACACACACATACACACACACACAACACATACACACACATATACCCACACACACATACACCCCCCCCACACACATGCACACACACATACACACACATACACCCCCCCCCCACACACAAACACTCACGTGAATTTTACAACAGTTCATCAGCAAAGACCAGCAGGAAACACTGTTTTACACATGGCCGGTAGAGAGCTTCTCTGAGAAGGTCATGTGACAGGATGCTCAGAGCAGTGACGTACAGTGATGGAGGCAGGGGAGAGGGGAGTGTCTCCCCTGTCAATCATAAAAATATACGTTTTTTTAATAATTAATAATAATTAAAAAAAAATGTGGCGTGTGTGAAGTACTATTAGTTGACCATGCCCCCCCAGTACAGACCCTCCCCTTGCGCTGGCACCACCATAGCAATCCATCCATGGACATGTTGCGCAATCAAGTAGAGGGCAGCGAGCCATTCAGCAGCCCTCCATTGATTGCACAACATGGATTCTTGTCTTATGATTTGCTACTTATATGAGCTAGCGCCATCCAGTGGTAGCTCTTTGCGGGCCATACCAAGCTCCAATAGAGGCGGTTCTCCAAGTTGCCTCTATGATGGAGGTGAACAAATCAGCCAGTCAGCTGTGCTGGAGTGGGAGTGGCATGTCATCACGAGTGCACATCATCTCTCTTGTCAGGGGAGGCGAGGACGTGAGTCGGACTGGCGGGAAGTGAAGGAGGGAGCTGCTGCAGACTCACATGTAACTGTGTGACAGTGACACAGTGACTGTGACCGGCCTCTGGAGTCACGTGACGCGGGCTGCCCCGGTGTTGCAGGAGATGGGAATGGGTACCAGAATGTTTGCCACTGCCGAGTCGGGTGGGACACAGCCGAGCTGCCGAGGAGAGAAGAAGAGGAGCTTCTGCTGTCCTGCCTAGTGCCACTGCCCTGTAGGACGTGTTTAATACAGTAAGTAATTATATATTTTATTTTCTTGCTTGACTGGCTTTCACCAATGAATCCACCTGTCATTAAATTGTTACTGTAAATTGCCATTAAAGGGGACATAAATCCACATTATCAAAACTTTTAACAGGTACGCTCACGGCTATTCCGGCCCAATGTACCTAGTTTTCAATCCACCACCCTGGAGGCTGTAATGCCATAGAAATTAATGGGAATCTGAAAGCACCAAAAGCTTATGTTTCGATGCTGCCAGATATCCCATTGATTTCTATGGTTGAAAAGATGTAACATTTAAACCTAACACCCTAACATAAACCCCGAGTCTAAATCACCCCTAATCTGCCGCCCCGACATCACCCGACACAAATAAAATGTATTAACCCCTATCCACACCGCTCCCCGACCCCGCCCGGGGGGTGTGGTGTGGGGCAACCTAAATAAAATTATTACCCCTATTCTCTGCCGCTCCCCGACACCGCCGCCACTAAATAAATGTATTAACCCCAAAACCTCTGGCCTCCCACATCACTACCACTAACTAAACCTATTAACTCCTAAACCATCAGCCCCCCACATCGCCAAAAAATAAATTAAGCTATTAACCCCCTAAACCTAACAACCCGCTAACTTTAAATTAAAATTATAACATCCCTATCTTCAAATAAATTTAAACTTTACTGTAGAATTAAAATAAACTATTTTAAAATATTAATTAACCTACCCTAACTATTATACTACAATTAAATTAAACTACCAATAAAATTAGCTAAATTACATATTAAAAAACCCTAACCCTACGCAAATTATTTAAATATACTATTAAACCTTATTAAAAGTACTAAATTACAGGGAAAAAAACTAAGTTACAAAAAAAAAAAAAAACCACATTATCAAAAATAAAAAAGAATTACACCTAATCTAATAGCCCTATCAAAATAAAAATGCCCCCCCCCCAAATATAAAAACCCTAGCCTACAATAAACTACCATTGGCCCATAAAAATGGGCCTTTTGTGGGGCATTGCCCCAAAGAAATCAGCTATTTAACCTGTAAAAAAAAATACAAACACCCCCCAACAGTAAAACCCCCCACCCAACCAACAACCCCCCAAATAAAAAAACTATCTAAAATAACCTAAGCTCCCCATTGCCCTGAAAAGGGCATTTGTATGGGGCATTGCCCTTAAAAGGGGAATTTAGCTCTTTTACATGCCCAGACCCTAATCTAAAAATAAAACCCACCCAAAAAAACCCTTAAATAAACCTAGCACTAACCCCCGACGATCCACTTACAGTTATTGAAGTCCCAATTGAAGGATCCATCCAGCCGGCAAGAAGTCTTCATCCAGATGGCCTCCTCGATCTTCATCCAGCTGGTGAAGTTCTCATCCAGGCAGTAAGAAATCTTCATCCAGACGGCATCTTCTATCTTCATCCATCCGGCGCAGAGCGGGTCCATCCTGAAGACATCAGGCGCGGAGCATCTTCTTCATAGGTCACAGCCGTAAAACTGGAACTTCAATGCAAGTGACGTCATCCAAGATGGCGTCCCTTGCATTCCTATTGGCTGAAAGATTTCAATCAGCTAATAGGATTAGAGCTGCTAAAATCCTATTGGCTGTTACAATCAGCCAAAAAGGATTTGAGCAGCTATCATTCTATTGGCTGTTCCAATCAGCCAATAGGAACTGAGCTCTCATGTATGTATGTTAGTTGATGCGTGACTGTGTGTATGTGTATTATTGTGTGCGATTAAAGAAGAAGTTGCTGCCAGAGATTTATCAGAGGATCTTGAGGCATTGGTGTCTTTTTTTATCCTAATTGACATCAGACTCAGAGAGAGGCCCTCTTTCAAGGAGCGCTTGTGGAAGCCTCCTGTTCCATTGTCTCCTACGTGTTTATTCCCACCCATGCCTCCCTCTCCTCCCATGGCCTCCTGGTCCAGAGTCACCAGGTACTGATGAGCCGATGAAGTTGGGATTAATGCGTCTCTCCGCGGTGGAGAGGGCCTTTAGGAGGAGGGAGGGGCTCTACCTCTATTGTGGGTTACAGGGCCACCTTTTGAAGTCTTGTCCTACATGGCCGGGAAACACTCTCACCTAAGGTCCTGTTGGGGGCAGACCTTTGGTGGTTTATCCTCGTCCTCCTAACCACTAAAGGAGAAACCTTTGGTCACATTTGTCCTTTCCTGGGTTGACTCCTCCATAGTCACCCAGGCTCTTGTTGACTCGGGCTATTTCATTGACAGTGATTTTGTATCAAAGCACTCCATTACTGTTTTGCTCCAGTCCGTTCTGCTTGCTATTGAGGCCATTGATGGCAGGCCCCTTCAGCCCGCACTCGTTTACTCAACGAAACCGCTCCGTTATCCATGGATGTTGGGGCTCTCCATTTTGAAACCCTCCAGTTCCAGATGATAAATTCTCTGCATTTTCCAGTTGTTCTGGGTTATCCCTGGCTCCAAAAGCACAATCCCAGTCTCGACTGGCGCAGGTCCAAATGTTGTCGTGCTCTCCGCAATGTATTTCCGCTTGTTTTCGGAAACCAGTTAAAGTCTTGTGCACTTCTTCAGTATCTCAATTGCCAGAGGAGTACTGAGAGTTCCTAGACTTTTTTAACAAGGTGCGTGCTGGTACGTTGCCTCCTCACCGGTCTTATGATTGTGCCATAGACCTGCAACCCAGAGCCATTCCTCCTCGGGGCTGGGTTTACCCTCTGTCTGTTGCGGAGAATTGTGCTATGTAAGAGTATGTTGCCGATGCTCTGTCGCGGGGGATCATCCGCAAATCCTGATTTCTCTGCAGGGGCTGGCTTCTTCTTTGTGAAGAAAAAGAGTGGCGAGTTAAGACCATGCATCGATTATAGGGGTCTTAATTGTCTTACCATTAAGAATGCTTACCCTATTCCGCTCATTATGGAACACTTTGACCCGCCTCAATGGAGCTACAGTCTTTTCTAAACTTGATTTGAGAGGAGCGTACAATCTCTTTAGGATCAAGGAGGGCCACAAATGGAAAACAGCATTTAACACCAGGATCGGTGCATTATGAGTATCTTGTAATGCCCTTTTGCCTATGTAATGCTCCTGCTGTTTTCCAGGAATTTATTAATAATGTCCTACGAGATATGTTGCAACAGTGTGTTGTGGTGTACTTAGAAGACATCCTCATACACTCGCCCACACTTGAGGCTCATCGTTCTGATGTTACACAGGCTCTTCAGAGACTATGGGAAAACGGCCTGTTTTGTAAACTCGAGAAATGTAAGTTCCATCAGACTCAAGTAACCTTCCTAGGTTATGTTTTCTCCGTTGCAGGGTTCTCCATGGATCCTGACAAGTTGTCTGCAGTTCTGCAGTGGCCTCGCCCAGTTGGGTCTTCAGTCTATTTTACGTTTTTTTGGGGTTCGCCAATTACTATAGAAAGTTTATTAAAAACTTTTCTTCCTTGGTCAAACCTATCACAGACATGACCCGTAAAGAGAATGATCCACTCCGTTGGTCACCTACTGCCATTAAGGCCTTTGATAGTCTTAAGATTGCCTTTGCTGCAGCTCCAGTTCTGGCTCATCCTAACCCTGTCCTGCCTTTCGTTCTTGAGGTCGATGCGTCTGAGACTGGAGTAGGTGCCCTCTTGTCTCAACGTCATATGCCTGACGGTTCCTTGTATCCGTGCGTTTTCTTCTCTCCAGCGGAGTGCAATTATGAAATTGGTGACAGGGAATTACTGGCCATAATTTTGTCACTCAAGGAATGGAGGCATCTTCTCGAGGGTACTAGCGTACCAGTGCTCATTCTTACTGACAACAAGAATTTAACTTATCTATCTCAAGCAAAACGTTTGTCGCCCCGACAGGCCAGATGGGTGTAATTTTTGTTTCGGTTTAATTATGTGATCTCCTACCTCCCTGGTAGTAAGAATGTTAGGGCTGATGCCCTCTCTCAACAATTTTCGCCTCTGTCCAAGGAGGAGTCAATACCTACTCCAGTTATACCTCCTGACCATATTTTGGCTACCATATGTACTAATTTGACTTCTCTCTTGGGGGAGGAGATCCTGGCTGCACAAACCAATGTACCTTCTGAGAAACCTAGTGGTAAGTGCTTTGTTCCTGAGAATCTTCGTACTATACTTTTGCACACTTATCACTATCCTAAAGCCGCAGGTCACCCAGGCAAGAACCAAATGATTTGGTCTGTCACTCGACAATTCTGGTGGCCAGGTCTTTGTTCTGATGTTGCTGTGTATGTTGCCTCCTGCTCAGTTTTTGCACAGAGTAAGACTCCTTGACGTCTTCCTGTGGGTCTTCTTCAACCTATTGCTAATGGTGAGCGTCCTTGGACACATCTTTCTATGGACTTCATTGTCGAGCTCCCTGTTTCATTTGACAATACTGTTATCCTTATGGTGGTTGACCATTTTTCTAAAATGTCACATTGCATTCCCTTGAAGAAGTTGCCTACCGCTCAGGAGCTTGCTTCAATTTTTC
Source organism: Bombina bombina (assembly GCF_027579735.1). Lineage (NCBI taxonomy): Eukaryota > Metazoa > Chordata > Amphibia > Anura > Bombinatoridae > Bombina > Bombina bombina. The sequence continues at coordinate 302,366,301 of NC_069503.1, read as the reverse complement.
CATTTACATGGGTTACCCAAGGAGATAGTGTCGGACTGGGGTAGCCAGTTTGTCTCCAGAATTTGGCGTTATTTTTGTGCTCAAATTGGGATCCAGCTTTCCTTCTCCTCGGCATATCACCCTCAATCCAATGGGGCTGCAGAACAGTCTAATCAAGCTCTGGTATCAGCAACAATCATTATGGGTTTCAACCATCCTTGTTGCCCGATTTATCCATGTCTCAGGGTATTATGGCTTTGGGGGGAGCATCTCCGGCAACTCTGTTCCTTGTGGGTGCAGTTTCAGGATTGCCTTCATCGTTCTATGCAGCGCCAAAAGTTCCAGGCTGATCGTAGGCGTCTGCCCACACCTTCCTACCAGGTTGGTGAGAGAGTTTGTAATCCCGCAACTTGAACCTTCGTGTGCCTTCCAATAAACAGGCTCCCCATTATGTTGGTCCATTTTTGAATATTCTGACGGTCAATCCTATGGCCTATGCTTTTGACCTTCCTCCTGCAATGCACATTTCCAATGTTTTTTCATGTCTCCCTCTTGAAACCATTGGTTTGTAATTGATTTACCACTGTGTTGCCTCGTCCCCATCTTATCTTTGTTAACAACCATGAAGAATATGAGGTCAGCAGCATTATTGACTCTCGTATGTCCAGGGGGCCGCATACAGTATTTGGTTCCCTGGAGGGGCTATGATCCGGAGGAGCGTTCATGGGTTCCCTCCTCTGATATTCATGCCTCCCAGCCCTCCTCCATGCCTGTTTCCCCAATAAGCCTTTTGTCCTCCCACGGGGGAGGGGTCATTGAGGGGAGGATACTGTCAGGGTTTTTTTTCCCTGCTTTGTTTGCCATGTGCTGCTGGCAGCCATTTTACCTCACCTCTCTTGCTGACTCTGGTGCATAGTGTGTGATGCTGCTCATTTCCTGCATGCCCTTTTATGGCCAGACTGGTGTACATCATCCGTGTGAGACAGGTTGCAGTCTCAGAATTGTGATGTCATCACTTTATTATTTAATGTGTCTCTGTTCAGTATGCTTTGCCCTTGCGCTGTCGCAGACCTGTTTGTGGAGTTCCAGTGTATTACTACCTGGCTGTCTGACGTCCCTCCTGGTTCGTGATCCCTGGCTTGTTCCTGACTCTGCTGTTCTCCTTGTTCCTGATTCCGGCTCGTCTGACTACTCGCTTTGGCTCCTTACTCGGCTCGTCTGACTATTCGCTTTGGCTCCTGACTACCAGCTCTGGTTTTAATTCCTGGCTTGTTATTTGACTTGTGGACTTTTTATTATTTTAAGATATTAATAAAGGTGGAATTGTTTTTACACTTCTCGTCTCAGTCTAATTCTTGGCACCCTGACACACACACAGCTTTCAATCTGGATCCACATACAATGCCCTTATTTATAAAAAACGTCAAAAACACGTGCGTCAAGTACGGCGCAATGAGCATCGGACTGTTGTTAACTAACAGTCATCGATGTTGCGGTTATTCAGGTTTTTCCCAACTTTATTTATACTATTTCATTACTGTCCATGAACAAGCATATTTCTTTAAAGCTAATCTTTTATTTTTCATCTGGTAATGTCCAAGAAATAGCTAGATTTATACCTGAACAAACAATATCTCATAGAAAGTTATTTTTATATTTAGTTGCTATACATAAAAAATCTGTTATATGATACATTCACATAAATGAATGTGTATTTGTATTTCTAGAAGTCATGATATGCTTTTATCTCATTTTTTTTTATTATAAATTATTATTAATGCTAGAATTTGTACATACATCTTTGCACATACTTGTGTGTGTATATATATATATATATATATATATATATATATATATATATATATATACATATACTAATAAACCAGATGTGTTAATAAATATTATAATAAACAAATAATATGATTAAAAAGCCACAGTAAAAGACCACAGTACCTTTTAGTAATTGTCCAATACTTCATGTGGTCTGAGATTCCGGTGGTCCCAAAAAGTTTGGATGAGAAAGTTGCAAATATGCTTAAATAAGCAAGATGGAGTCAAAATGCCAGAGTAGTGCTGCTTTGTTCCAGCTAGGTGTTCCACAAACCTTGGCTCTGATGTAGTGACATAAAAACAAAAGGAGAGAAGAAAGGCACACAAGGCAAGACCTCAAGTGAAAGATTTATTAACAATTACTACACAACACAAGTATAATTGCACTTACTAGAAAAAGGTTAAAAATGAGCATTCAGGTGGAGCGTTCAGATCTTACAGCTCCTTGTCTCTCACAGCAGGCGTAGCTTTACAGTATCTTCTCCCCAATCATTATCTTCAAATTAAGCAATTAGTCCAACCTACTGTAGTCCAATCCCTGCAAATTATTATTTTATTTTTTTTAAGGTGCCAAACTGCCAGAGATACGTCACAGATAATTCCGGGACATCTGGATTTCCTAGATATAGACTGGATGTATGCACAAATACCTATTTGTAACATATGTTTTCACAGGTTTTTTTCAAGACCTTTGCCAGCAGATTTTGTAATTGAGAAACCACTCAATTTCTCAATTACAAAATCTGCTGGCAAAGGTCTTGAAAAAAACTTGTGAAAACATCTGTTACAAATTGGTATTTGTGCATAGATCCAGTATATATCTAGGAAATCAAGATGTCCCGGAATTATCTGTGACGTATCTCTGGCAGTTGGGCACCTTCAAAAAAATTTGATTTGCAGGGATTGGACTACAGTAGGTTGGACTAATTGCTTCATTTGAAGATATTGATTGGGGAGAAGATACTGTAAAGCTACGCCTGCTGTGAGAGACAAGGAGCTGTAAGATCTGAACGCTCCACCTGAATGCTCGTTTTTAACTTTTTTTCTAGTAAGTGCAATTATACTTGCGTGTGTAGTAATTGTTAATAAATCTTTCACTTGAGTCTTGCCTTGTGCGCCTTTCTTCTCTCCTTTTGTTTTTAAATCTAAGATCTGGCATGAACAAAATGCTCCAAATTAAAACACATCACCAACAATTATTTCTACAACAACGCTTCTATAGTGAAGGAAACAAAGCTGGTAAACTATTTGCAAAAACCCTGAAAAAGTGCCAACACAGGTCATACATCCATTCCCTCACTAATAAACAAGACTATCCCATAGAAGATACAAATAAAATAGCAGACACCTTTAATAATTCTACCATAGACTTTATAACCTTAATCCAGAATGAAGCGAAAATCAACATAAAACATTATGCGAGGAATTACCTGAGTGATATTCCTATACCTTCTATCCAATAGAATTAGTAAGAGCCCTTGAACAGCCCATCACAGAAAAAGAAGTCTGGGATACCATAACTTAGTATCAAACCCAATAAAGCACCAGGCCTGTAATATACTACAAAGCCTTTAGAAATACCCCTTAACCCCCGCATATAATGGCACCTATTCAACCAGATCCCAGAAAATACTCAATGACACAATGCTTCAAGCACACATTATCAGTCTTACCTAAACTGGGCAAAACACCTGATTCGCCAGCCAATTTTAGACTCATATCCCTACTAAATGTTGATCTGAAGTAATATGCCAAAATTCTAGCTGCTAGATTAAATCCATACTACCACATATCATCCATTATGATCAAGTAGGATTCATACAACAAAGAGAGGGCAAAAGACAATCCTATTAAAGTACTATACTTATTGGAACACATCCTAGCCACCAAAATACCAGCAATTTATTTATCCACAGATGCGGAAAAAGCGTTTGATCATTTAGATTGGACCTTTTTACATTCTACCCTGACACATTTCAGATTACCATCTAAATTTATACACCAAGCCCTTGCCTTATATTATAATCCCTCAGCCCACATTAAAGTAAACTGCTGTCTCTCTGACTTATTCTAAATCCGCAATGGCTCCCATCATGGATGCCCACTTTCCCCTCTTTTGTTTATTTTATCCTTAGAACCTCTTGCCATTAAACTACATCTCAACCCAAATATTCAAAGTATACACGTTAACCATCAATCATATAAACTGGCAATATTTGCAGATGACATTTTACTTACTTTTTTAAACCAAATTACCTCCCTTCTTGCAGTACAAAAAGAATTAAACAAGTATGGACAAGTTTCCAATTTCTTGGTAAATTTTTCAAAATCTGAAATCATGCCGCCTAATCTTACTTCTTTAGAAATGAATGACTTATTAAAACACTACCCATTTAAACTACAAAAAACATAAATTATGATTTCCTGATAATTTCATTTTCTTCTGAAGGGAAGAGTCCATAGCTGCATTCATTACTTTTGGGAATTCAGAACCTGGCCACCAGGAGGAGGCAAAGCCACCCCAGCCAAAGGCTTAAATACCTCCCCCACTTCCCTCATTCCCCAGTCATTCTGCCAAGGGAACAGGGAACAGTAGGAGAAATATCAAGGTGAAAAAAACTGCCAGAAGAACAAAAAATTTACAGCTGTCTCATAGAGATAAAAACACGGGTGGGAGCTGTGGACTCTTCCCTTCAGAAGAAAATTAAATTAACAGGTAAACATAATTTATGTTTTTCTTCTTAAAAGGTAGGAGTCCACAGCTGCGTTCATTACTTTTGGGAAAACAATACCCAAGCTAGAGGACACTCTACAAAAAGCGGCCCCTTCGAAAGGCACCACAGCCTGAATTACTCAACACCCAAATTTTTTTAAGTATAAACGACGCAGAGAAAAACCTGAGCCCAGGTAACTGCACATCAGTTACACCACCGGCAAAGCTGAACTAGAGACCACTCAGACCTGGAGTCCGTCAGGTCCAATCAATCTCCAAAGCATCTGTCCCACGGGACACGACACCCAATAAGGTACACGACTAAAGATGAGAACCGCATCTGCCCCCCAAAAAGGAAACCCGATACCAGGAAAATCCAAAGGAAACTTTTCCCACTCAACACCTAGAAAGCAACCCATGGCTGTCTTTACAAAGGCAACACCCAGGGAGACAAACTCCCTAGAACACAAGGACCCAAAAAGAAAGATCTATCTATACACAGGGAACATGTCCTCAAAAGGACTAGAGGAACCTCTCATGTCCTCCAATCCCATACCATACCCTATGGTACTCCAGGAAATTCATGAGTCCTCCAATGCTCCATAGCATATCTAGATCTGGAGGCTAGATAGGCGGAGACAGCAGGAACAGGATAAATATCCCAGCAGATAGAACAGAGCACTCCCAGAGAAACTCAAACCATCTGAACAGGAACTCTCAAAGACCAGCCTCCAAAAGGAAGGCTGACCCTATCGCTAACTCACACCTCCTAAAGGTGCATCAAGCTAGTTAGCATCCAGACCAAAGCAAGTAGCTGTAACTGGATATACCATAAATAAGCAAATCGCTGTGGATGGTTCCAACTGTAAACCACCAAAGGTGTACAGCCCACCAAATAGTGGCTCCAAGAAGCGCCCCCTTCCAGCACCAGATGCTGGTAGAAAGAAGGAAGACATCCAAAGTCCTCCCTCAAGGAAGGGCCAACAGCAGAAATGGTCAACACTGCGTAGAGTAACCATACCTAACCTTCCCTCCGGGAGAAAAGTCCCCAGCCCAAAGGCTAGTCAAAAGACCGAAGACAAGAGTCCCAGACTACAGGAAAGAAAGAGTAGATCAATGAGGAACAAAATCCCCTGTTAGACCGCTGCTACCGTGAGTGAGGAGAAACATTGTGCTTGGGTACGAGACCCCCTAAACGCAGTAGTGGGCAAGAAGAAAAGGCACACTTCCCAAGGGAAGAAGTCCCCCAAAAACCTCAGCATCCATATATTGGATACACATAGTAGAAGCCCCCACAGGAGGAAAACGCTCAATCTCCTGCTGCAGGAATGGAGGAACCAGACACTACATCACAGCTCCCCTCCCAGGAACCTGATACACAGGAAGGGAAAAAACTCCTGCAAGGAAGGACCAAGGACCCCCAGGACCCCACGATACTAAGGTAATTTTGAACCCGGAAAACCCAAACCCTACTCTGGAAGAGAAGGGAATGAACAACGGAAAAAAACAAAACCCTACCATAGAGGCGAGACCTCTCGGCCACATCGCCAACCAGTTGAAAAACACCTGGAGTCTACAGGAACATCGTAAATGCACCAGAAGACAGGTAGGGGCCCATCAGAAAGGCCTAAAACCTGAGTCACAGTCACAAAGGCATCTCTCACAGAGCCCCAGCCCCTACGAAGGGGGCTCACAGGACCCCAACTTCAAGTGTGAATCGAACCGTCCACACCCATCCATGGAGTGATATGGACCAAGGTGAGGATTCTCGACAATGGACTATGAAAAGATCCAATCTCTGAGAGAACCCTAAACTGCCTCCACCAAGGAGGAGCACACTTCTAAAGTCCATAGTCTTGGCAATCTAGATAGCCTTAAACTCGGTTCCAGAGAAGAACAATCATAAAAACAAAATCTAACAGACCTGAGCTTAAGGGAAAACAAATTAAACACATCCATCTGATCAAAAATAAGATGAAAGGCAGCACCCATCGGATGAACGCCCAAGGTGAATGAGAACGACAACAGGACCAGCCAAGTAGAGGCCCCATTCACCCAAGCTCAGAAATGGAACAGAAAAACATAAATAAAAAATAAAATGAAGACGATAAGGAGATTGGCTTCATCCCCTAACATCATATCCATTTTGCCATCCAACTTCTAAGGCCTTGGATCCCTCTGCCCACTAGGACTGGGATCCTCTAACATTGCCAAAACATGTCTTAAAAGAATCCTAAGGCGAGCCAGCCTATAAAGGAAGGCAAAATAATCCCTCTCCGAATCTGCTGGAGACCTCGGCTCCGAGATTGGGGCCCCTGATGCCTCCGAGGCCAATGTTCCCCAGAAGGCCCAACTGAATTGGGTGATCCCACGCTCACGCTTGGTTAACGGATCACGGACAGTATCAGAGAAATACTTCACTTGGGAGATATAAATGAGACAGCGCCATAGATATGGCCATGCGGAACCGTGCTGTAACCTCCAGCGGAAACAAGCCACTCTCTGGAGAAGGAGAGAAGGCCATAGGGACACCTGCGTGCGTAGCAGGGAAAGGGTCTTGGGTACATGCCTCACGGGTCATGGAAACCTCGGAGGCGGATGGCTCAATGCACTCTAAGCTCCCAGACTCAGGAGAAGAGAGTACTCTAGAATGGCACCCGGTACATAACTGATGGGCATTAATTACCCGAGCCATTTCATATTCATCACAAGACACATCCTCCGTATGGGAGGCATCCATGTCACGCATATCAGAATCCTCCATAATCTTGGGATTACAAAAAGACAAAACTAACTGGCACACTTTGACACCCCCAATAGCTGGGTCACTCACCACCTCCTGTGGACCAGACAACCCACGAGCAAGACTCTCTCGGTCACACACAGTCAGCATATGGAAGTAAAAAAAAAGCAACATAACCGCACCCGTCACGAGGTGCACCGTGCCAGTCACAAAAAGGGCGCGCAATCTTGAGAATCGCGTCCTAAAAGAAGGCCGTTATGTTCCGTAAAGGCCGAGAGCCTAAGTATAGCTACACATTGCAAATAGAACCACATAACAAACATGATTAAAGTCCCCCCTGTTCAATAACCACCCTCAGGAGATATTAACCCATGATTCCTTATTTAAGATAAAAGGAGTCCCACTGGGACCCTATCTTGTTTCTTTAACAAAACAGAATCTACGCCGTGGAACAGGAACACGGCCCTTCAAGTGAGACAGATAGTAGCCTCGCTCGACATGGACTTGAGTGAAGAAAGGTAGGCAGCAAAACTCGTCAACGCTGATTATCAAGGAGCTGTTAATGAGTTGGAATGGGTTCACAGAAAAACTCTCCCTGCATCTCCGGACTCTAACTTTCATCCATGCTCTCACTGAGAGGCTGACAGGATTACTTAAAACTCCAGTCCCATTACGAAGAGTACTACCCTCCATGAGAGACTATCACAAACTTTTGACACTTCTCTGCCAACCTACTGTGAAAAAAGGCAAAGAATGACTGGATTTCCGAGACTTAGCATCATCCTGGCTCCCAAACAATCTTTCATGGATCGGGCGCATTCATGCAGTAAAATTGATGCTTCTCTCTAAGGCACTTTATATTCTACAGACACTTCCCATTCAGGGCGTAAACCAAGAAATAAAACTATTACAACAAATAATTAATGCTATCAAAACAAACACACAACTCTCTACAGAGGGGAGTTTGGGAGTCCCCATCTGATGGCATACAAACAAGCCATTTCCTTGCAAAGAATAGTTGAATGGACCTGTTACAACGCAACCGATTGCAAAAGATGGGTACAAGTAGAAACACACTTAACTGACTAATCACACCTAGGCATGATTAGCTGGAATCCTGAAACAGAACATAAGCAATCTATATCTACCTCTTCTATCTCTAACCCAACATGGACAGACTGGAGCAAAATACAACGTAATTTTCCACATATAACTACCAAATATTTCCCTCTAACTCCCTTAATTCACAATAGTGAATTCCGTGCAGGCAGTTCAACTCATTTAGAAAAATGTAACACATTTTAAGCAATTAATTCCTGTACACACTATAACACGAGATGGCAAACTTTTGCCAAAAGACCAACTAGACCAGGCTAGTGGAAATTTTCTGCAACCCTGGATCAGATATCATCAAGTGTCACGTTTCATATGCACACATAGATTTAAAAAGGATCTTTTACAACCCTTAACAATATTCAAAACATTATGCACAAAGGCCGAGCCAGCAAAAAAAAAAAAATCTAAATTCTGTACAAGATAGTTCTCCAATGCCACACTCTCCCACTCCCATCCTACACTATAGGTTGGGAAAGAGAATTAGAACATTCATCCCAAGGAAAACCTGGTTAAAAAGATTTAAATCACTATCTAAATCAGCTCACTCTGCTAAAGCTTTGGAGACTAACACCAAAATTATGACACACTGGTATTTAACACCCACTATGATTAAACATTTCTTCCCATCAGCAACTGATAGGTGCTGGAGAGGTTGCGGCGCTAGGGGAGACCTTCTACATATATGGTGGGGCTGTCATGATATCAAAAAGATTTGGGAAAAATTATTCAATACTATGAATACAATTTTACACATTCAGATAGAACCAACCGCTGAGATAGTACTATTGCACTCCAACCTGGGAATTACATGCAAAATCAAACACCATTCATACCTCATACTCCTCAATGCTGCAAAATAATTGGTTCCAAGAAATTGGAAAACTCCAGTAATCCCCTCCCTCAATGATTGGCAATCAATGGTAGAGACAACCTTACTAATGGAGTGATTCCATTATTGGAAAACAGGAAACATAAACCTATTTAGAGAGATGTTTTTTTATTGGGAGACTTTTACAAATAAAATACTTAACGTATCATAAATACAACACTTATAGAATCTTAAGAGGCTAACACCATCTAGTTTATGAGTTAGCAATAATGTACCTCAAAGATATAATGCTCTTGATGAAGGCCTTAAATAAATACATCTAAAAGAATGTTTGTTTTATTTTTTGTTACTGTTTTTATTGATTTTAGTTATTGTTAATGCAGTTGAGATTTATAAAACTGGGTTACAAAGTCTGCACTAAATCCATATAAGAAGACCACAGATAACTTAAAACTCCACAATTGATATATGTTCACTGTAATTGTTTTTTTAAGGGCTTTGAAAAAGTTATGAGGATATTGCAAAAATAAGCGCAAGTGAAATTAGATCATATTGTAAATGTCTGCACGCAATGTCTGCGTGAAACTTGTAACCCTAAGAAATGATAAAAAAATTTTTTTTAAAACCCTACAGGCGATCTTGCATTTCCATATTTTTTTCCTTACTTATTATCCAACATCATGATCTGTTCTGTCTCCTCTTTGCATGTCTCTGTCTATCATTTTTCTTTCTATGCTAAATTCTATAGTTAACATTTACAATTATTCTTTGATATTCCAAGCACTTTCCTCTGTTCTGTAAATTAAGGGTTAATAGGTATATTTTCTTTTTTAGGGGAAGATGATGGGATCTGAGTATGCTGATTTAGAAGGGGTGGGGGGCTGAATGCTTTATACCTAAACTATTGTGCAGCATCCCTAATCTGTAAGTTTAAAATCCATATAACGTATAACAAAAATGACACCAAGTAAAAGTAGTTTATACAATGATTAAAGTGAAAGTCAATCCTAGCATTGTACAAACGCTAGGATTGACTATTGAAACAAATAAAGGGGACTTTCATTCATGAAGTATAAGATACTTCATGTAGAAAGCGCCTCTATTTGTTTCAACCGATCGCCGTTCTTAGCTGCTACAGCAGACCACGGCTAAATTTTTTATTTGCTAAGAGGTGACGTTTTCACCTCTTAGCCAATAGCCGTGCTGTAAATCTGGCTTGGCGCCCATGGGAGCCGGATTTTCCGCACGGCTATTGGCTAAGAGGTGAAAACGTCACCTCTTAGCAAATAAAAAATGTTTAGCCGTGGGCTGCTGTAGCAGCTAAGAATGGCGATCGGTTGAATCAAATAAAGGAGCTTTCTACATAAAGTATCTTATACTTCATGAATGAAAGTACCATTTATTTGTTTCAATAGTCAATCCTAGCGTTTGTACAACTCTAGGATTTACTTTCACTTTAAGCTCACTTATTCAGGGTCTGATTACGAGTGGAGCAATATTGTTGGCGCGAAGATTGTAAATGATATCACAAGATCACAGTGTTCTTAATGCTCAAATCCATATTACAAGTGGGGAGTTGTTTAAGTTACTGGTAATTTACGCTCCCCATATTTTATATGGGCAGGATTGAGCGGCAATGTCCCCTCGTATTATAAATTGAAAGTAAATGCAATCATTCTAACGCAATCGCATTTAAAGCTCAAACTTTTTAAGTGACCTGAAAGGTTGCATAAAGAGTGTAGTCGGAGGAAACAGTTGCACTAATCTATTCTATTTACCCCTGAACCACCACAACCCCCATCACAAAGTAACCCACTATACTTTTAACCCCTACACAGCCACAACCCCCATCGCAAAGTAACCACTAACATCTAAACCCTCTAACCAGCTAACTTCCCCTAACCTAACACCCCTAAGTTACCCCCAAAAATACTAACCATACCTGTAAAAAAAGAAAAACTAACAGTACCATAAAAATAAAAAAAAAGCTTACATTAAAATAAAAAATTTAATTTAACCTTAAAAATAAAAAACCTAACCTTACTTGACAAAGGTTAGTATTTTTGAGGGGGTAATTTAGGAGGTGTTAGGTTAGGGGGGTTAGCCAATTAGGGGATTTAGATGTTAGTGCGTTAATTTTCATTAGGGGTTTAGGGGTTAATAGTGTAGTGGGTTACTTTGTGATGGGAGCTGTGGGGGTTTAGGGGTTAATATTTTAGTGGGTCACTTTGCGATGGGGGTTGTGGTGGTTTTAGGATAGTGGGTTACTTTGCGATAGGGCCGTGGCAATGTAGTGGTTAATAGTATAGTGGGTTACTTTGTGGTAGGAGTTGTGGCAGTTTAGGGGTTAATGGTGCAGTGGAGACTTTGCCGTACGCTATACAGAGGTTTAGGGGTTTTTAGAGAAGGGGGCTTATAGCGATTTGGTTTAGCTCGCAAGTATGGGTGTTCATTATTTTGTTTTTTTTCTCCATTGAAGTCTATGGGAGAGTATGTTAACGCAGTCACAATATTCTAACTTCTGCTCTTTAAGCGCATTGGATTAGAGCACAAGTGAAAAATATTTACTTTCACCTTGAAATACACTCGCTACCCAACCTGCGTAAAGAGCAGAAGTCGAGCACAGTTAGTTACCGCCCCACTCGTAATCTGGCCCTCAGAGTTTGCTGTGTTTAATAAATAAAAAAATTAGTTCTTCCTGCACATTCTTCACAATAAATTGGCCTTTATGAACTCACTAGGGTCGGATTTAAAAACAGACAACGTTTCAAGCCTATACCTAGCTCTTAGTCATATCTTGACTGAAGTTCATTAATAAGGGTCATTTTATTGAGAAGACTGTGCTGACTGGACTCGTTTTTCTTTTGGATACTTTATGGGAATTGACTGCTCCTGCCCATGTCCACCAGTGGTGTTTGGTGCTGCCACATTATAACTTATTTTTTAAACTTTCTAGTTTTAAAATAATACCTTGTATCATTTTTAAACATAATTTTTTAAATCTTAATCAAATCTTAATCAAAAAAGTATTTATTCACTATGTATTGGTCTTCACAAACCAGTTTGAATCCTTTATTGTTTCTTATATTCAACTCTCTTGGGATCAATTTATACATTTGCAAAGTTTGTTAATTTCTTAATTTTTCACACCTTTGTACACTAAAAATACAATATTTTTTAGATATCCTCCAGTGCAGCTCCAGTAGCATTTATAAAAGTGTTTTGTTTAACCATTCTAATATAGGTGTTTTGTCACCTTATAACCTTAGATAAACATCCCAAAAAGCATTTTAAAGTTATGGTAAATTTCAGACTTTAAGAATGTTGCAAGGGAAAATATATTAGTGTGCAAGCAAAACCAAGTGTATATATATTTTATAATAACAAATCTAAAATATTTATGATCCTACTTATATCTTCTGTTTCTGTCTTCATTTCCTTTTTTTTTTTTGGCAGGGCGATGACATAGAGAGCAGTCCTACCCCCTCTCTACCTAGACTTCCTAAGAGCTTTCAAAGGGCTGGACTTCAAGAGTGTCATATGACACACACTGATTGGATGTTCATTAGAATTGTCATGAAAAAAAAGAGTTCATCCCAGTGGGCCGGAATAACAGTGTACTAGAAGCATTACTGCAGGCACTGATTTAACCTTTTTCATGGACAGAGTAAAAAAAAAAAGGTACACATATACTTTTTTAATGGCAAACATTATATTTATGGCATTTGATTAGCTAAAGTTTACCATAACTTTAAGCTGCATATTATTCCAAATTAGTCATTGGCACATTTCAATATGTACACACACCTAAGCACATTATTTATTTGCCAGTACTTAGAGGGGAAACAGGTACAGGGAGTATAAGAAAATAATGTGGGTGTATGGTTTGTATGACCTAAAAATAAGTCTGTCACTTTTAGTAAGTGTTATTAAACAATATTAAAATTAAGACGTTTGATTTAAAAAGTATAAGAAGAGAAATGTGTTTTGAAAGTGTGACGTAGATAACATTTTAATACTGCTAGAATAAAGCAAATTACAGATGATATTAAAAGGCAGATTATAGTAGTCCAAAGGGGATAAGAACAATAAGTAATTAAATAAAAAGACAAAAGGATGTGGCAAGGATGAGTGTGCACATACATTGCCAACTAGAGAGTTTCAAAGGTTTTGTGAGATATTAACACTGGAAAAGTGTACTCGGGGCGGATGTGGTCAAATTAATTATGCAATACACATTTTCTGGAATTCTAAATATGGTAGGAATATATAAAGCTGGGAAGATTTGGGTACAGTTGTTTACTTTAATGGCTCTGTGGGATTGAATTTAGGAAAGCATGGATGGTGTGGTTGATCGGATGTTGTGTAAAAGAAAGTTTGTGGCTTGTGAGTAACGTATTAAACACAAAATGATTGATATGAGACTGTGAGATCATGGGCCATAGAAGGCTTTGTTTATACTTTTGTTTAGAGCAGTACAAAAGGAGAATAGGGTAACAAGCTACAAAGCTATCTCATTATATTTCATTTCTGAGAGCAGCTTGTGAGACCTTTCTATTACAGTGGCAACTGGTGGTTACACATATCTGGGTTGTGTTTTTCAAAGTCAGAAAAATTATTTAAAATGCTTTTAACAATTAAAGGACATGAAGAACATTTCTTTTCTTTCCTCATTCAAACAGCATACAATTATAAACAACTTTCTGATGTACTTCTATTATCAATGTTGGTTCATTCTCTTGGTATCTTTTGTCGAAGGAGGAGCAATGCACTATTGGTAGCTAGCTGAGCACGACTAGTGAGCTAACGACAAGCACAAATATGTAAAGCCTCCAAACGGCAGCTATCTCCCAGTACTGCATTATTGCTCATAAGCCAACCTAGGTATGGTTTCCAACAAAGGAGGCTATGAGAAAAAAGTAAATCAGACAATAGAAATAAATTGAAATGTTGATTCAATGATATGCTCTATCTGAATCGTGAAAGTTTAATTGTGAACTTTAGTGTCCCTTTATAGAGAGAAGACATTGCAATGTATATACTAAGATATTGTGCTCGATGTAGGTAATCTTTCCTGTTCCAAATGAATGAATGCAAAGTACACACATGTGTACTATACTTTTCTGTACATTGTTTAGTGGTAACCTTGGTAACTACCCCTTTTTTCTTCAACTCTTGATACACCCAACTTTAAAAGTGTGCTTGATTTCTGTGTGGTCATATAAATATTATCAGTGATTTCATTGATGGTGTCATGTAGGATGCCAAAAAAATAAAAACATTCGCCAAAACTTAAGATTTTTTACATTTTCAAATTCGGCACCTCAAGGAACTTGAGAAAGCTTCAAAATGGTATTTTGGAAATTTTTGCAACTATTACAATACTAGTTTATTATCTCTGAAATTGCCACATAAGACATTGTAGAGGTGTATTAGCATACATGGTATAGATTCATTAATCTGGTAGTGAGAAAGATGAGGCGCTAGAGAATTGACCCTGCTAGACTAGTGTATTCCCCTCTAAGAAAACAGTGGTAGAAATGTAGTGAATGTAGTCCAGCGCTAAATTAGCACGGGTAGAGCATTTAGTTAAATTATATGATTTGAATATTTTTATTTTTGAAATAAAATGAATATTTTATATATATGTTGCAATCTGGTATTTATATATTTAATGCAGATTATCCTAAGTTATTTATCAACATTCAGTTTAGAAGAGTTAATGAAAAATATATAATGTAAATAAACTTTTATGTATGAACTGATATATATACTGATATATATAAGCTTCTTGTCTATATGTAAAAACTAATAAAACATTTGTATAATTAAACAGAAATTTAATAACTTGCTAAAAACAACACAAGATAAAAAGGGACGTCTCACTTATAACATAGATTGCATCAGAAAAGACAATTGGATAACTTTAGTTAATGTTTCCGCTATTAATAATCAGGTACCTGTTATATGATGTAACAAATAATAGTGTCCAAAAAATTGAATTAAAAAAACTTAAAGTTCCAAATGAGATAACCTACCCGCTGTTATGGCGGGTTTTTGTTACCGGTCCGTTAGTGAGAGACTGGTATTTTAAAATATGTCATGTGACTTTTCCTACGTCACACTTGTGATCGTAGCTGTTTCAATTTAGTTGCAATATAACCAGTGATCCTTAATATTCTGTCAAGTGCTTATTATGTTGCAATTTTTGTAATTTTAATCTGTATATGTATCGGAAGGTGTATTCCCCTATTCCATGTATAATTAGGGAGTCTTGGGGGAAATTGCAACTTACGCTGGTCTTTTGGCACACCTGATGTCTCTATTGGTGTGGTCTTTGCGGTCACGTTCAGTGACTTGGATGTTAGACTGTGCGGTCACGTTCAGTGACTTGGATGTTAGACTGTGCGGTCACGTTTAGTGACTATAATGCAATCCTCACAGTGTGGACTTAGTGGTCACTTATAGTGACTGTGATAAGATCTTTGCGGTCACGGAGGTGACTAACAGTGGGGTCTTTGCGGTCACAAGAGGTGACTAGGATGTTATACAGGTAACAGAGGTAACAGTGATGTTATACAGTAGGGTCTTTGCGGTCACAAATTGTGACTTACATATATTAACTTGCGGTTATATCTTTGCGGTCACAGATTGTGACTTAAGAGTGGTCTTTGCGGTCACGAACAGTGGTGACTTAAAGGAAATCTTTGCGGTCACTAGTAGTGACTAACAGTATGATCTGTATAGTAGGAGATCAAAAAATAAAACTTGGCAGTTGTTCTGTGCAACTTAATAGAGCTGATTAAAAACAAATGCAGGTTGTAGCAACGCCCAGCTGCAATGTTGTAGAAAGTAATCAGCAAAGGAGATCCTGTGGTAGTTGTCTTTCCTTTCTTGGCAATTATAATAGCTTAGACAAATAAAAATAAAGTGCAGAGTGACAACAGTGTCAAGGTCAACGCGTTTCGCCCTTAGGCTTTATCAAGACATGTTTGTCTGTGTCACCTGAGGCCATATATAGGGCTTGATTGTTTTGGATTGGCTGTTCTATGTATTTTAATTAAAGGTGGAAGGTATAGATATGTGGCAATTCAATATAAAGGTGGAATTTTGTAGTTGTGTGTGTCCAAAAGAAGCATATTAACCTTCATTTATTTTTGTTCTTTGTGTTGTTATAAATGAAGGGGATTAATAGATCCTAGAAAGGTTCTTATAAAAATGAAATAAACAAACATTATTTAAAATTATAGGAGTTCTAGATATATATATATATATATAATATATAATATTTGTATTGATTTCGATATGCTTATAGTTACATGAATTTTGAGCATATGTCCATTTTTAAAATGTATAAAACAAATAAAAATTATAAATGAAAAAAATATAAATAAAAAATTTAAATGAAAAAGTTATAACTTAATGAGTAATTTTTTGGCGTGCTTTCAGTGTTTACTTTTGTGATTGAGCTCACAACCTTTTGGTAATTGAACAGAGGGTATTATCCACTAAACCACATCTACCTCAACATTGTATATAGTAGAATATATGTATTAGTGAAAGTATATATATATATAAATACATATATATATATATATATATATATATATATATATATATATATATATATATACATTTTTATTTACGATATGATTTTGTCTGTATAAGTGAAATTGTAAGTTTAGACCATTGGGAAAGAAGTAATGATATTCATAAGAGATTAAAATCTATATAAATTGTGTTTGGTGGTAATGAGGGGTGTTTAGTAATATTTACTTGAACCAACGATGAAGTATTATGGGAATCGAACTAGTGGCCTTTAGGGTTAGAGAGGGAGATCTTATCCATTGGGCTATGTGTATCTCACTTTCTGTGTTAGCATAGAGTGATGGTATTTATTTATATTAGTATAATGTAAAATTGTTATAAGAAAGGGGAGATATCTAGCTCTGAATTTAAGCCAGTTGGAAATAACGTGTCCATATTGTAGATCATTTTTGCTTCTAACTTCAATAGTTGATTTTCTAAATTTCCCCCTCTCCAATTTAATTTAATCTTGGCTAGACCCCAAAATTTAAAATGTTTGAGATTGTTATTGTGAATGTCCCTGAAATGAGAATAGAGGTGTGTGTCAAGAGTACCTCTATCAATGCATGATAGATGTTCCCTAATTCTATCACGGAGGGTTCTGGTCGTTTCACCTATATAGTACTTTTTACACGAACATTCAATTATGTATATAATTCCTTTGTCTTGACATCTGATTGTTTCCTCAATTCTATATTTAAAGTTATTCACTTCTATTTCTTTTAGTTTGCTACTGTATTTACAGGATCGGCATCCAAAGCATGGAAAAAAGCCTTTTATTTTATTTGCTTCTAAATTTACATCTTGATTTCTTGTTTTTAGTGGTTTCAGTTCGCTTGGCGCTAATTTATTTTTTACATTTTTTGCTCTTCTATATATAGATTCATTAATGCTCTATTCATCACTATTGTATAGTCCATTTGCAGTTACCAGGCCAAACATTTACATATGTATATGTTAATTTACATAGGTATATGTATTGAGTGATATCTTGAAAAGTCACATCAGGACCCGACATCTACAAATGGTGTGTTGTAATCTCTTTTTGTGAATGTTTGTTTCTAAGCCACATTTTTACTGTAGTGATTGTCACTAACAGTACAGGCAACTTTATTACTGTGTTTTAAAATGGCATCACTCAATAGTAAGTTCCAAAGGAACGTATTGCAGTCAGTTTCCATCCGCACCACTGCTAAACCATCTGAATGCCATTGTGTGTTGGCACAATGGTCATACTGTGCAAAAATTGCTCAATCACTATATTTCTACTTTTAATCTTTGACAAGTATTGTTTTTTTTCCAATATTTTTTTTTTTTGTTAAAGCACCGTTTCCGGTTTGGAGTGATCTTCAAACAAGATGGAGACTATGGTTACTGCATAGAAGATGTTCAAACAAGATTGTGCGTTTGTGAACGGTTTATATAGGGGTCGCATCTTCATGCATGATAAGTCCAAACACGGTCACAACAGTACATTCCAAAGTGCTTGCACCTATATTATTAGACTCACATTCACATAGGAGGGATCTCATTTAGAAATTCAATAATATAGGTGCAAGCACTTTGAAATGTTTTGTTGTGACCATGTTTGGGTTAGATATGCAGTTAGGAAAAGTTAGGCAGCTGTCTAAAAGCACACAGGAGCTTATGGCCAGTTGTTTAAATAATGCAAATTTACACTCAACTATTGTCAATTTATTGGCACCCATAGGCATTCAACTTAGCTATAGGGGAGGAGAAAATTCTTGAGGGCACTTAAATAGCTTTTGCACAGTGCCAACACAGATAGATGTCTGGCTTGGTTGAAGGTAAAAAGATGGCAGATTAATCATGTATATTTCTTTTAACATAGATAAATGCTACTCATCATGAAAATACTAAATGAAAAACATGTATTATTAACTATAAGCTGTACATGTCATCTGTGGAAATACCACTGGTTATGGATTGGAATTAGAATATATATCAGTCAATCAGAGTCATTATAACAACCTTGCTGAATGAAAACATGAGCAGAATCAATCTGCTTTATTACCTCATCTTCATTGTGAGCATATCTGTCTAATTAATGCTATACAGTCTTATCATGTCTCTTTAGGAATAACGTATCAAGGGAACATAACATTTTTTAAACATTGGATAGTTACATGTGTGTACAAACACCAACTTAAAAGCAGCTAACTCAGCTAGTGCTATTTTAGTAATAGGGAACTTAGAACAGAACTGGGAGATACTACTGTTGTCTATCGGCCAGATTACAAGTGGAGCGCTATATAATGCTCCCGCTTGAGCGTTAACTCCGCTAGAAGTAAGCTTTTTGCGTGCTTTGGGTTGCGCTTGTATTATGAGTTGATAGAAAACAATTTTTGCTTGTGCGCTAACCTGACGTGCGTAAAAAGACAAACTAACAGTGTCGCACACACGATAACCTATTCCCCAATAGAAGTCAATGGAGCAAAAAAGTGGAAAAACCCTATTACCCGACTCGCACAGAAACACAATTGCATATTCTCAAGTGCGCTAACGCGACATGAAAATATGAAAAATTCACATTCCAAGGTTCTTCACATAGAAGAATATTTTCTATTTATTAATAAATACATATTTCCTATATATATTTGATGGTATTTTGATAAAATATATATTTATACCTATATATATATATTTAAATACATGATTATATATAGGTATAGATATATATGGGAATATCTATTTATAAATACATAGAATATATTCTGCTATGTGCAGAACATTGGCATGTGACATATTTACAGTAAATACACAGTATAACATTTTATTAAATATGAATATTGCATCAATATGCTTTTACATGTTTTCCTCTACTTAACTGCAAAGTGCTCCAATGCACTTATATATATATATATGAATATATTTATGTGTTTATATGTTTATATATGTATGCAAATACATATATACACATATAAATATATAAATACATATGAATACATCTATAGATACAATACATATGAACACATATATAGATACAATACATATGAACACATATATAGATAGAAGACAGCATGCACGGGTCTTAATTAAAGTTCAATAGATGCTTTTAATAAGTACTTAAAAGCATCTATTGCACTTTAATTAAGACTAGTGAGTGCTGTCTTCTATCTACTATATCCTACCCTGTATTCAGCACCTGACTTTGGAACACTGTTAGAGTGTACCTTTCTCTGCATTTATATATATATATATATATATATATATATATATATATATATATATATATATATATATATATATATATACATACATTTCTAGATAGACATGTATATATGTATATCTCTATTTTAAAGCCCTTAGCCTGCTTTTTTTTTTCTAACACATAAAACCTCATATCTTTGAGCCCTTATAACTTTTTTGTGCAATTTTTTTTTTTTAAATAATTTTTATTAGATGGTGTTATTATGGATGTAACTGTACTTTGTAATGTATTTTTATGTGTTTTGTGCATCTTGTTTGTTTGTGAAACAGTTAACCAGAGCTCGGAGGATGCATTAACCCGATAACTTCAATTGAGCTCAAGTGATCGCATTTAGTTTCAGCTCGCAAAACGAGCAAAAAACCTGAAGAGCACAAATACCTGCGATAAACCCCTTATTGCTCGCACGTAACTGTTCCACTCATAATCTGGCGCTATGTAAGTAGGCAGTGTATAAAAACAATGGTCTTACTACAATATGAATTGGTTTCCTTTTTCAAAATGTGATAAAGCTAAATAATCTGAACAATATCAAACAAAATTGTATAAATTAGCAGTCACACAACTGTTTTATGTAGAACCTTATAAAGGACTCAACTAATTCTGATTTTCAAAGTCTATTAGAGTGAGTGAATTATCTGAGCATCACAATCACTTGTCATCTCCCAAATTACACTCTTTCACTTCACTTCAGTGGGGTTTCTATGGCCTAGATTTGGAGTTTGGCGGTAAAAGGGCTGTTAACGCTCCGCGGGCTTTTTTCTGGCCGCACCATAAATTTAACTCTGGTATCGAGAGTTTAATCAAATGCTGCGTTAGGCTCCAAAAAAGGAGCGTAGAGCATTTTTACCGCAAATGCAACTCTCGATACCAGAGTTGCTTACGGACGCGGCCGGCCTCAAAAACGTGCTCGTGCACGATTCTCCCATAGGAAACAATGGGGCAGTTTGAGCTGAAAAAAACACCTAACACCTGCAAAAAAGCAGCGTTCAGCTCCTAACGCAGCCCCATTGTTTCCTATGGGGAAACACTTCCTACGTCTGCACCTAACACCCTAACATGTACCCCGAGTCTAAACACCCCTAACCTTACACTTATTAACCCCTAATCTGCCGCCCCCGCTATCGCTGACCCCTGCATATTTTTTTAACCCCTAATCTGCCGCTCCGTAAACCGCCGCAACCTACGTTATCCCTATGTACCCCTAATCTGCTGCCCTAACATCGCCGACCCCTATATTATATTTATTAACCCCTAATCTGCCCCCCTCAACGTCGCCGACACCTGCCTACACTTATTAACCCCTAATCTGCCGAGCGGACCTGAGCGCTACTATAATAAAGTTATTAACCCCTAATCCGCCTCACTAACCCTATCATAAATAGTATTAACCCCTAATCTGCCCTCCCTAACATCGCCGACACCTACCTTCAATTATTAACCCCTAATCTGCCGAGCGGACCTCACCGCTACTATAATAAATGTATTAACCCCTAAAGCTAAGTCTAACCCTAATACTAACACCCCCCTAATTTAAATATAATTTACATCTAACGAAATAAATTAACTCTTATTAAATAACTTATTCCTATTTAAAGCTAAATACTTACCTGTAAAATAAATCCTAATATAGCTACAATATAAATTATAATTATATTATAGCTATTTTAGGATTAATATTTATTTTACAGGCAACTTTGTAATTATTTTAACCAGGTACAATAGCTATTAAATAGTTAAGAACTATTTAATAGTTACCTAGTTAAAATAATAACAAATTTACCTGTAAAATAAATCCTAACCTAAGATATAATTAAACCTAACACTACCCTATCAATAAAATAATTAAATAAACTACCTACAATTACCTACAATTAACCTAACACTACACTATCAATAAATTAATTAAACACAATTGCTACAAATAAATACAATTAAATAAACTAGCAAAAGTACAAAAAATAAAAAAGAACTAAGTTACAAAAAATAATAAAATATTTACAAACATAAGAAAAATATTACAACAATTTTAAACTAATTACACCTACTCTAAGCCCCCTAATAAAATAACAAAGCCCCCCAAAATAAAAAATGCCCTACCCTATTCTAAATTAAAAAAGTTACAAGCTCTTTTACCTTACCAGCCCTGAACAGGGCCCTTTGCGGGGCATGCCCCAAGGATTTCAGCTCTTTTGCCTGTAAAAAAAACCATACCATACCCCCCCCCAACATTACAACCCACCACCCACATACCCCTAATCTAACCCAAACCCCCCTTAAATAAACCTAACACTAAGCCCCTGAAGATCTTCCTACCTTGTCTTCACCATACCAGGTTCACCGATCCGTCCTGGCTCCAACATCTTCATCCAACCCAAGCGGGGGTTGGCGATCCATCATCCGGTGCTGAAGAGGTCCAGAAGAGGCTCCAAAGTTTTCCTCCTATCCGGCAAGAAGAGGACATCCGGACCGGCAAACATCTTCTCCAAGCGGCATCTTCAATCTTCTTCCATCCGGTGCGGAGCGGGTCCATCTTGAAGCAGGCGACGCGGATCCATCCTCTTCTTCCGTTGTCTCCCGACGAATGACGGTTCCTTTAAGGGACGTCATCCAAGATGGCGTCCCTCGAATTCCGATTGGCTGATAGGATTCTAACAGCCAATGGGAATTAAGGTAGGAATTTTCTGATTGGCTGATGGAATCAGCCAATCAGAATCAAGTTCAATCCGATTGGCTGATCCAATCAGCCAATCAGATTGAGCTCGCATTCTATTGGCTGATCGGAACAGCCAATAGAATGCGAGCTCAATCTGATTGGCTGATTGGATCAGCCAATCGGATTGAACTTGATTCTGATTGGCTGATTCCATCAGCCAATCAGAAAATTCCTACCTTAATTCCGATTGGCTGATAGAATCCTATCAGCCAATCGGAATTCGAGGGACGCCATCTTGGATGACGTCCCTTAAAGGAACAGTCATTCGTCGTTCAGTCGTCGGTCCGGATGGATGTTCCACGCTGGAGGTCTTCAGGAACCTGCCGCTTCGCTCCGGATGGAAGACCATAGAAGATGCCGCCTAGATGATGACTTCAATCGGATGGAAGATCCTCTTCTGCCCCGCTTGGATGAAGACTTTGACCGGATCATGGACCTCTTCAGCCCCCGCTTGGGCTTGGATCAGGACATCGGAGGAGCTCTTCAGGACGGATCGGTGAACCTGGATGGTGAAGACAAGGTAGGAAGATCTTCAGGGGCTTAGTGTTAGGTTTATTTAAGGGGGGTTTGGGTTAGATTAGGGGTATGTGGGTGGTGGGTTGTAATGTTGGGGGGGGGGTATTGTATTTATTCTTTTACAGGCAAAAGAGCTGAAATTCTTGGGGCATGCCCCGCAAAGGGCCCTGTTCAGGGCTGGTAAGGTAAAAGAGCTTGTAATTTTTTTAATTTAGAATAGGGTAGGGAATTTTTTATTTTGGGGGGCTTTGTTATTTTATTAGGGGGCTTAGAGTAGGTGTAATTAGTTTAAAATTGTTGTAATATTTTTCTTATGTTTGTAAATATTTTTTTATTTTCTGTAACTTAGTTCTTTTTTATTTTTTGTACTTTAGCTAGTTTATTTAATTGTATTTATTTGTAGGAATTGTGTTTAATTAATTTATTGATAGTGTAGTGTTAGGTTAATTGTAGGTAATTGTAGGTAGTTTATTTAATTATTTTATTGATAGGGTAGTGTTAGGTTTAATTATATCTTAGGTTAGGATTTATTTCACAGGTAAATTTGTTATTATTTTAACTAGGTAACTATTAAATAGTTCTTAACTATTTAATAGCTATTGTACCTGGTTAAAATAATTACAAAGTTGCCTGTAAAATAAATATTAATCCTAAAATAGCTATAATATAATTATAATTTATATTGTAGCTATATTAGGATTTATTTTACAGGTAAGTATTTAGCTTTAAATAGGAATCATTTATTTAATAAGAGTTAATTTATTTCGTTAGATAAAAATTATATTTAACTTAGGGGGGTGTTAGTGTTAGGGTTAGACTTAGCTTTAGGGGTTAATCAATTTATTAGAATAGCGGTGAGCTCCGGTCGTCAGATTAGGGGTTAATAATTGAAGTTAGGTGTCGGCGATGTTAGGGAGGGCAGATTAGGGGTTAATACTATTTATGATAGGGTTAGTGAGGCGGATTAGGGGTTCATAACTTTATTATAGTAGCGCTCAGGTCCGCTCGGCAGATTAGGGGTTAATAAATGTAGGCAGGTGGAGGCGACGTTGAGGGGGGCAGATTAGGGGTTAATAAATATAATATAGGGGTCGGCGATGTTAGGGCAGCAGATTAGGGGTACATAGGGATAACGTAGGTGGCGGCGATTTGCGGTCGGAAGATTAGGGGTTAATTATTTTAAGTAGCTGGCGGCGACGTTGTGGGGGGCAAGTTAGGGGTTAATAAATATAATATAGGGGTCGGCGGGGTTAGGGGCAGCAGATTAGGGGTACATAAGTATAACGTAGGTGGCGGTCGGCAGATTAGGGGTTAAAAATTTTAATCGAGTGGCGGCGATGTGGGGGGGACCTCGGTTTAGGGGTACATAGGTAGTTTATGGGTGTTAGTGTACTTTAGGGTACAGTAGTTAAGAGCTTTATAAACCGGCGTTAGCCAGAAAGCTCTTAACTCCTGCTATTTTCAGGCGGCTGGAGTTTTGTCGTTAGAGCTCTAACGCTCACTTCAGAAACGACTCTAAATACCGGCGTTAGAAAGATCCCATTGAAAAGATAGGATACGCAAATGGCGTAGGGGGATCTGCGGTATGGAAAAGTCGCGGCTGAAAAGTGAGCGTTAGACCCTTTAATCACTGACTCCAAATACCGGCGGTAGCCTAAAACCAGCGTTAGGAGCCTCTAACGCTGGTTTTGACGGCTACCGCCGAACTCCAAATCTAGGCCTATGTGTCACCCTCTTTTTTTTTGTATTTAACAAACGGTCTAAAAAGGTTTGTAATTTGTATCCATGTATGAGATATTCTGTTCATACTGTGTAAAATTTACAATATGCACAATTTATAGGCAAGAAAATGCACATAATATCAAACAATCTATGTATTTGCCTGCCCATCTATATATCTATCTATCTATCTCTGTTTGTCTGTCTGTCTATCTGTCTAGCTGCCTGTCTATTTGTCTTTCTATCGTTCATCTATCTGTCTGTGTATCTATCTATACATCATACAGTAT
The DNA here is from genome assembly GCF_027579735.1 of Bombina bombina. Lineage (NCBI taxonomy): Eukaryota > Metazoa > Chordata > Amphibia > Anura > Bombinatoridae > Bombina > Bombina bombina. The sequence continues at coordinate 302,341,034 of NC_069503.1, read as the reverse complement.
ATCAATCTATCATCTATCTATCAATCATCCTTACTGATCACTTACACAAAAAATTGATTTCATACCACAAGGAAGAAAAACATTAATAGAGACTAATTATTTTACAGTTCACATAAAAGAAAAAAAAAACTATAAAAGAGAAGCAATAAAAATTGGTAAAAAAATATTTCAAAAACTTTTCATCAAGAGTTTATTTTAGGCTTGTAAAAATACTAGTCATTATAAAGCACATTTTTACCATCAACTTTATCTGCAGAATGTGAGAAAGATTGTATAACCATCTGATGTTTGTCTTGCAATTTATATAAAGCTGGTTATTAGCATGTCACAGAAATGACTACAGTAGGTATTGTATTCCTTCACAATCTAGTTAAGTGCTGTCATGTCCACAGTAGGTGCAAAGTGATAAGTATTTCGAAATATGTCACTCAGAAATATTTTGATGTAAAAGTTATGGTTAAACAAGGTGGTTATTACTGTTTCTGCCATTATAATTAACTAAAAAAAATAGGGCGTCTCTAAATGGACAGAAATTATCTTGTCAAATGTCTGATGTTATATAACCTATACACCAATCACAGAGTTTCAACTCATAATGTCACATATAAGAGCTCGATTAAAACCAATAAAAGAACACTTAATTGATAATGCATGTGGAAGCTTTTACAATCTTTGGGCCAGATTACAAGTGGAGCGGTATTTTGCAATTGCGTTCAATCGTTAAAACCACTAGAAGTATGTTTTTTTTATGCTTGGGGATTCGCACTAGTATTAAGAGTTGCAACATAAGAAGATAATATTGCATATTTCATAATCCAATGTTTTGCACATAGCAGAATATGTTCTATTTATCCTTAAATTGATACTTAAATTTCTATCTGATGGTGTATATATAGGAATAGATATATAAAGATATATATATATATATATATATATATATATATATATCATAATACATAAAACATATTCTGCAATGGAATGTACAATATTTACAGTAAATACATACTTAACCACTTTATTAAATAGGAATATTGCATAAATATGATTTTACATTTACGTGATTTTTTTTATCTACATGACAGCAAGGGGCTCCAATGAAATTATATATGTTTAAAAAATACATTTGTATACACACACACACACACTCACATATACTGTATATATTTATATATATATATATTTACACACACACACACACACACATATATATATATATATATATATACTGTATATATATTTAGACATGCACACTGTCAGAAAAAAGGGTACGGTTGGGGTCCGTTTGTGAACACTTAGGGTACAACTGCTGTGGTTGTGCCCTCAATGGATCATAATTACACCTGAAGGAACTAATATGTACCATTTTGTGGTAAATAAGGTACAAATATGTTTCCAACTGTCAAAGGGTCCTTGTCTGTACCATTTAATCCCCCAAAAAGGTACATTCACTTGTGTGACTAAAAGGTTGAGGGGGATGGGTGGTTCGAGGCTGCCAAACCCTGCAAGTCCATATCATTTGTACACCTCAATTATTCATATTCACATAACATTCAGTCACCCAATGCAACATACATGTTGTACAGCAAAATAATTATGTTCAATTGTTGTTGGTAATATGCAAAAAAAATACTTAAAGGGACAGTCTACACCAGAATTGTTATTGTTTAAAAAGATGGATAATCCCTTTATTACCCATTCCCCAGTTTTGCATAACCAACACAGTTATATTAATATATGTTTTACCTCTGTGATTACCTTGTATCTAAGCCTCTGCAGACTGCCCCCTTATCTCAGTGGTTTTGACAGGCATGCAGTTTAGCTAATCAGTGCAGACTCCTAAATAACTACATGGGAGTGAGCATATTGTTATCTATATGACACACATGAACTAGTACTGTCTAACTGTGAAAAACTTTCAAAATGCTTTGAGCTAAGAGGCGGTTTTCAACGGTTTAGAAATCAGTTTGAGCCTACCTAGGTTTAGCTTTTGAAAAATACCACCAAGGGAACAAAGCAAATTTAGTGATAAAAGTCTATTGGAAAGTTGTTTAAATTTTCATGCCCTATCTGAATCATGAAAGTTTAATTTTGACTAGACTGTCCCTTTAATAACCTATATATTTAATGAAATGATTCTGTGTTGCTGGTTCTAAATAGCAAACAAGCACTTAACATTTTAATGTTTATATTTAGAGCATCAAGATGTTAACTCTTAAACATAAAGCAAATGTATTATCTAAAATTACAAAGGAAAAAAAATGTTTTAAACTCTATAAAATAAACAAAAGCTGTTTAAGAACCTGTTTTAAAAAATAAATAAAATAAAATTGTAACCGTTCCCCAGTCACATACATGGACATTGTGTAACATGCCATAGCGCCATCTGTTGGTTGAAAGTTCCATGACATGTGTAACACAGCTCCATCTATTGGTAGAAGGTTCATCACCAAAATGTGTTCTGGGGAAATATACTCATTTGCATATATTTTGCATAGAGTGACAATTCAATGTATGGTTGTGAGTTTTATTGTTTATCCCTCCCCCAAATCCCCCTTCTTTTCGTTAGAGTTATATTTTATTATTATGTTGTTTTCTATATATTTATGCTTTATGTGGCATGTCGCCCTAAATTAAATGGGGTATTTTTAGAGTCTAGTACAGAGTGATATAAAACACATTGAGTAGCTCTTTTTTGAACTGGTTGTTTAACCTGGCTCAATCAGGTGGTTCTTCAGCAGCCTTTTGAATTGCTACATGGCTACCGTTAAGTATAGTGATGTCGCGAACCTAAAATTTTCGGTTCGCGAACGGCGGACTCGAACTTCCGGTATTGTTCGCGAACGCGCCATTGAATTCAATAGGCAGGCGAACTTTAAAACCTACAAGGACTCTTTCTGGCCACAATAGTGATGGAAAAGTTGTTTCAAGGGTACTAACACCTGGACTGTCGCATGCTGGAGGGGGATCCCTGGCAAAACTCCCATGGAAAATGACATAGTTTATGCAGAGTCTGCTTTTAAGCCATAATGGGCCTAAATCAACTAACATTCCCAAAGTGGCTGTCTCAAAACATCCCGGACAGAAGATAGATTGATAGATAGGATAGATAGATATACATAGATTGATAGTTAGATAGAATCGATAGAAGAGAAATAGATAGATTTGTTAGATATATAATTACCCTAATAAAGTCTAATAATTAAACATGCGTTCTTGGACCCAACTAGCTTGTGTTAATTAGTACTTTTCTTAGCACTTTAATCCCTGTTCCCCCCCCCCCCTATCGGGGGTGTTCTATATGGCCTGCCTGATTACCCTGAAAAAATATAATAATAAGACATGCGGTCTGGTACCTATTTTAACTAGGTTGTGTTTTAAGTACTACCATTCTTAGCACTTTAATCTCTGTAACTCCCCCTATTTGGTGAGGTCTATACGGCCTGGATGATTACCCATACAAAATATAATAATAAGACATCTGCTCTTGGTCTGCGACCCATGGTAACTATGTTGTGTTAATTAGTAATGTCCTTCGCATTTTAATAGCTGTTACTCATACTCACCCTATCGGTGGAGGTCTATATGGCCTGCATGATTACCCTTACAAAATATAATAATAAGACATCTGCTCTTGGTCTGCGACCCATGGTAACTATGTTGTGTTAATTAGTAATGTCCTTCGCATTTTAATAGCTGTTACTCATACTCACCCAATCGGTGGAGGTCTATATGGCCTGCATGATTACCCTTACAAAATATGATAACCAAACATATGCTCTGGGACCCATGGTAAGTAGGTTGTGTTAAGTAGTACTGTTCTTTGCAGTTTAATACCTGTTACAACACCAAATGGTGGCAGGTCTATCTGGCCTTCATGATTAGCTGCACCCAAACCCAAAAAAAAGCTGAGTGGTCTTAGACTAACACCCATGGCTAACTCAGTTGTTTCAATTAGTACTATTCTTAGCACTTTCATCCCTGTTACGGGCGGTCTACATGGCCATCATGATTAGCCAAACAAAATAATACAATCCAACCTTTGCTCAGTCTTCATAGGCCCTTCATTGGCTGTATTTTGATAGTACAGTTCTTATTATTTTTATAGCTGATACAACACCGAATGGTGGCAGCTCTATATGGCCTGCATGATTAGCCGCACCCAATACAAAAATAAATCCAAGCGGTCTTGGATTAACACCCATGGCTAACTCTGTTGTTTCAAGTAGTACTATTCTTAGCACTTTCATCTCATCATCCCTGTTACTTCCAGGACTCTCGGTGGTGGTCTACATGGCCATCATGATTAGCCTAACCAAATACTACAATCCAACCTTGGCTCAGTCTTCCTAAGGCCCTTCATTGGCTGTATTTTGGTAGTACTGTTCTTATTAGTTTAATAGCTGATACGACACAGAATGGTGGCAGCTCTATATGGCCTGCATGAATAGCCGCACCCAAAGCCAAAAAAAAGCCAAGCGGTTTTGCACTAACACCCATGGCTAACTCTGTTGTTTCAAGTTCTACTATTCTTAGCTCTTTCATCTCATCCCTGTTACTTCCAGGACTCTCAGTGGTGGAGGTCTACATGGCCATCATGATTACCCTCACCAAAATATAACAACAATACGTGCGTGCAGGGAACCATGGTAAGCTTACTTCCTTTTGCAAAATCGAGTATAACAGTTGCAGGCAGAGGTTCTGACCCTGCATTATGGCTGCACCTCTCCCTAAAAGAGGCATGCGTTACAGAGTCTGTGGGCATGTATGCAAAGAGCTGGCCTGCCTAAAAAGAGGAGCAAGGCTGTATCGGTTGTTCTCCTTCAGCCGTTTTATACGCTGTCCCACGGCCACGACCTTCAACAACCACAACAGAATGAAACACCGCATATGCCATCCTTTTGAACAACAGAGTACAGGTATGGCATTGATTTTAGTTACACGGCGATATTTATTATGAACCGTGAAATTGAAAACAAAAACATGATTGGACACCAAGTACAGTACAGGTCGTTCTCCTTCGGCCTTTTTAGAATAGTGTTCCGGACCCCCAACAAAAACAACAGCAGGAAAGAGGACATCCTTTTGAACAATAGATGACAGGTAAGGCATATATTTTACAAAGCCATAGATAATTTTTTTGCAACTGTGAAATAAAAAAAAACATTGATTGGACACCCAGCACACTTCTTTATCCTTAGGCCTTTTTATAAGAGGCTCCCGGAGCCTCAACTGAAACCACAGCATGAAAGAGGACATATGGCATCCTTGTGAACAATTGATTACAGTTAAGGCATTGATTTTAGAATCCCAGAGATCATTTATATGACCCGGGAAATAGAAAAAAACATTGATTGGACACCCAGTACACTTCTTTATCCTTAGGCCTTTTTATAAGAGGCTCCCGGAGCCTCAACAGAAAAAACATTATGAAAGAGGACATATGTCATCCTTTTGAATAATAGATTACAGGAAAGGCATTGATTTTAGAATACCAGAGCTCATTTATATGACCCGGGAAATAGAAAAAAACATTGATTAGACACCCAGTACACTTATTTATTCTTAGGCCTTTTTAATAAGAGGGTCCCGGAGCCTCAACCGAAACAACAGCATGAAAGAGGAGATATGTCATCCTTTTGAATAATAGATTACAGGAAAGGCATTGATTTTAGAATCCCAGGGATCATTTATATGACCCGGGAAATAGAAAAAAACATTGATTAGACACCCAGTACACTTATTTATCCTCAGGCCTTTTTAATAAGAGGGTCCCAGGACCTCAACCGAAACAACAGCATGAAAGAGGAGATATGTCATCCTTTTGAATAATAGATTACAGGAAAGGCATTGATTTTAGAATCCCAGAGATCATTTATATGACCCGGGAAATAGAAAAAAACATTGATTAGACACCCAGTACACTTATTTATCCTCAGGCCTTTTTAATAAGAGGGTCCCGGAGCCTCAACCGAAACAACAGCATGAAAGAGGACATATGTCATCCTTTTGAATAATAGATTACAGGAAAGGCATTGATTTTAGAATCACAGAGATCATTTATATGACCCGGGAAATAGAAAAAATCATTGATTAGACACCCAGTACACTTATTTATTCTCAGGCCTTTTTAATAAAAGGGTCCCGGAGCCTCAACCGAAACAACAGCATGAAAGAGGACATATGTCATCCTTTTGAATAATAGATTACAGTAAAGCCATTGATTTTAGAATCCCAGAGATCATTTATATGACCCGGGAAATAGAAAAAAACATTGATTAGACATCCAGTACACTTATTTATCCTCAGGCCTTTTTAATAAGAGGGTCCTGGAGCCTCAACCGAAACAACAGCATGAAAGAGGACATATGTCATCCTTTTGAATAATAGATTACAGGAAAGGCATTGATTTTAGAAACCCACAGATCATTATTTGCAACCGTGAAATAGAAAAAAACATTGATTAGACACCCAGTACACTTATTTTTCCTCAGGCCTTTTTAATAAGAGGGTCCCGGAGCCTCAACCGAAATAACAGCATGAAAGAGGAGATATGTCATCCTTTTGAATAATAGATTACAGGAAAGGCATTGATTTTAGAATCCCAGAGATCATTTATATGACCCTGGAAATAGAAAAAAACATTGATTAGACACCCAGTACACTTATTTTTCCTCAGGCCTTTTTAATAAGAGGGTCCCGGAGCCTCAACCGAAACAACAGCATGAAAGAGGAGATATGTCATCCTTTTGAATAATAGATTACAGGAAAGGCATTGATTTTAGAATCCCAGAGATCATTTATATGACCCTGGAAATAGAAAAAAACATTGATTAGACACCCAGTACACTTATTTTTCCTCAGGCCTTTTTAATAAGAAGGTCCCAGAGCCTCAACTGAAACAACAGCATGAAAGAGGACATATGTCATCCTTTTGAATAATAGATTACAGGAAAGGCATTGATTTTAGAAACCCACAGATCATTATTTGCAACCGGGAAATAGAAAAAAACATTGATTAGACACCCAGTACACTTATTTATCCTCAGGCCTTTTTAATAAGAGGGTCCCGGAGCCTCAACCGAAACAACAGCATGAAAGAGGACATATGTCATCCTTTTGAATAATAGATTACAGGAAAGGCATTGATTTTAGAAACCCACAGATCATTATTTGCAACCGGGAAATAGAAAAAAACATTGATTAGACACCCAGTACACTTATTTATCCTCAGGCCTTTTTAATAAGAGGGTCCCGGAGCCTCAACCGAAACAACAGCATGAAAGAGGACATATGTCATCCTTTTGAATAATAGATTACAGGAAAGCCATTGATTTTAGAATCCCAGAGATCATTTATATGACCCGGGAAATAGAAAAAAACATTGATTAGACACCCAGTACACTTATTTATCCATAGGCCTTTTTAGCAGAGGCTCCAGGACCCTCAACAAAAACAAGAGCAGGGAGGTGGGCATAGGAGTACAATGTAGTGTGACAATAATAATGTGAAGGGGAAGATTGCGGAGTTGTGGCATTTTAATTTTGTTATCGTGGGAAGTACTTGCAATGACCTTGCTCTGGTGAATCCATATTGCAAATGTGTTTTTTAAGGCACTGTTTGTCTATTTTTTGAATATCAGCATTTGGTAATTGAAGCTCAACTTAAGGCTGGTGAGAACCGACCTTTCTTCTGGCTGTTTGCAAATGTTGTGGCTCTGGACAAACATGTGAATAAGGGGCCATCAGCCATATTCTGCACGCAACCCCTTTGATGATTGACGATAAACATGTGTCACCTGCAATCAGAGCCTGTTACTTCTGTCTTAATCATCTTCCTGGTATGGACAAGCCACTGTTTCCCACAGCAAGTCCGAAGCTTGAACTACAAGATTGTCTTGAGTATGGTAGGAAACCAAAGTTTATTTAATTCTGTACTATCACCACAAAAGCTGAACTTCTTGAACCAAGGAAAATGCAAGCATTTTCATGTGCTTATGGATGACAAGGACGTCCTGCCCTGTGGTGCACAGAGATGGAGAGGATTTTGGGCCTCCCTGTACACTACCCAGATGTCTCCAACATCACCAGAAACACAAGACAGCGACTCTTGGGAAGTTCCTGGAGTGTTCCGGTAGCCATGTCTTTGCGCCCCGAAAGGAATACTTTATCAGTGTTTTTGTATACATCCGACAACAGGTTCGGAGACTGTGGTGACGCATATGTTATTTACTGTTGTTCCAGCTGTGGCAATATCAATTGGCAAATTAAAAGGTAAGATTTGGGGGGGCAGAGCCTATAGCTGTTGCGGTAGGACGTGTGTTTGAGGAGCTCCAGGTCTTACAAGTTACTTTGGAGTTAGTTTTTAACCTTAATTTAATTTTCTTTTTGGGATACATAGTCACACTTTCTGGGGCTATCCAAGAGGAGCCTGGTAAAAGCACTAGTCACCCCTTATATCAACGGGTACGGAGACCTGTTTTTTGCCTTTCCAATATGGCACCGGACACCCCTGAATGAAAAAAAAAGGTAAGATTTGGACTAGTGACGCACATTTTATGCACGCTGTGGCAATTGCAATTTGCATTAAAAAGAATCTGCTAACAACCCCTACCTACGACCACACCTGACTCCTGAAGTCATGCTTCAGTTATTAACTCAAGTTAAATTAAATTTTTTATTTTTTTTATTATGCTCAGCAGATTCAAAACATACCATTCTTCTAGTCATATCACACGACATGTCAAAATGCTGCATGGAAAATGGCAGTGTGCAAAGTCATAATCTTAGTGAACCTATAAGTGCATTACATTTTCTAAAATAAACAAAAATACAGAGAAAAAAAAAAAAAAAAGGAAAGGAAAGAGGACATATGGCATCCTTTTGAACAATAGATTACATTTAAGGCATTGATTTTAGAAACCCAGAGATAATTTGTTGCAACCGGGAAATCTAAAAAAAAACTGGATTAGACACCCAGTACACTTATTTATCCTTAGGCCTTATTAGCAGAGGCTCCAGGACCCTCAACAAAACCAGCAGCAGGAAAGAGGACATATGTCATCCTTTTGAAAATTAGATTACAGGAAAAGCATTGATTTTAGAAACACAAAGATCATTAGTTGCAACCGTGAAATCTAAGAAAACATAGATTATACACCCAGTACACTTCTTTATCCTTAGGCCTTTTTAGCAGAGGCTCCAGGACCCTCCACAAAACCAGCAGCATGAAAGAGGACATATGGCATCCTTTTGAAAATTAGATTACATGAAAGGCATTGATTTTAGAAACACAGAGATCATTAGTTGCAACCGTGAAATCTAAAAAAACATAGATTATACACCCAGTACACTTCTTTATCCTTAGGCCTTTTTATAAGAGGCTCCCGGAGCCTCAACAGAAACAACAGCATGAAAGAGGACATATGGCATCCTTGTGACTAATAGATTACAGGAAAGGCATTGATTTTAGAAACCCTGGGATAATTTGTTGCAATCGTGAAATCTAAAAAAAGATTGATTAGACACCCAGTACATTTATTTATCCTTAGGTCTTTTTTTAGCAGAGGCTCAAGGACCCTCCACAAAACCAGCAGCAGGAAAGAGGACATATGTCATCCTTTTGAAAATTGGATTACAGGAAAGGTATTGATTTTAGAAACACACAGAACATTAGTTGCAACCGTGAAATCTAAAAAAAACATAGATTATACACCAAGTACACTTCTTTATCCTTAGGCCTTTTTATCAGAGGCTCCCGGAGCCTCAACAGAAACAACAGCATGAAAGAGGACATATGGCATCCTTGTGACTAATAGATTACAGGAAAGGCATTGATTTTAGAAACCCTGGGATAATTTGTTACAACCGTGAAATCTAAAAAAAGATTGATTAGACACCCAGTACACTTATTTATCTTTAGGCCTTTTTTTAGCAGAGGCTACAGGACCCTCCACAAAACCAGCAGCAGGAAAGAGGACATATGGCATCCTTTTGAAAATTAGATTACAGGAAAGGCATTGATTTTAGAAACCCGGAGATAATTTGTTGCAACCGGGAATTTGAATCAAACAAATGATTCGATGGACACCCAGTACACTTCTTTCTCCTTCGGCCTTTTTATAAGATGGTCCAGGACCCTCAAAAAAAAGACCAGCAGGAAAGAGGACGTATGGCATCCTTTTGAACAATAGAGTACAGGTACAGCATTGATTTTACAAACCCAGAGATAATTTTGGGCAAATGTGAAATAGAAAAAAAAATTGAGTGGACACCCAGTACACCTCTTTCTCCTTAGGCCTTTTTATAAGAGGGTCCAGGACCCTCAAACAAAATACCAGCAGGAAAGAGAACATATGGCATCCTTTTGAACAATAGAGTACTGGTACGGCATTGATTCTAGAAACCCACAGATAATTTTTTTGAAAAGTGAAATAGCCCCAAAAACCATGCTTGGACTCCCACTCCAGGTCGTTCTCCTTCAGCTTTTTTATAAGAGGGTCCAGCACCCTCAACAGAAACTACTGCAGGAAACACCACCACATATGCCATCATTTTGCACAAGCGAGTACAGGTATGGCATCCATTTTAGAAACCCAGAGATAATTGAGAGGAACCAGGAACATTTTTCTAAAAATTTGATGGGCCACCCATTACAGGTCGTTCTCCTTCAGCCTTTTTATACCATGGGCCATGACCCGCAACAGGCACAACAGCATGAAACACCACATATGCCACCCTTTTGCACAATAGAGTACAGGTATGGCATAGATGGAACACGGAGATAATTTAGAGCAACCAAGAGACGGATAAAGATGCTTGGTCAGTCCTCCTTCAAATTTGTGGCATTTTGCGTTCAATGTAATGGTCCACTAGATATGAGTGGTTTGCTAATGCTAAGTTGTACAATTCGTAACAGTTTAATCACTATTGTTATGTGCCTTATTTTTTTTAATTGAGTTTTGTACCCACAGAGCTGCAGCAGAGGCCAGAAAAATTAGGAATGTACAAATGACTGAAAAAATTGGGTATTGTTGTAGCAACTGCTGTAGCAGCGGCCAGAAAAATTGATGTTTGTAAAAAATTTAAAAAGTGCCCTAAAAGCTTGTGGCTTGAACACTAGTTGTTGGCGGATAAGTCAAGCAAGTCCTCCGGCTATATAACCAAAAAAAAAGGCCAGCCTGTATACCAGTTGTAGCCCAAGCCAGCTCATCTCATCATCAGGCCTTTTTTATTCAAATGTATCGCCCAATGTCAGTCCCTTCGGGATCCAGCCCTCATTCATTTTTAAAAAAAAAAGTGAGATAGTCAAGGCTTTTTTGACCTAGGCGACTTCTCTTCTCAGTGACAAAACCTCCTGCTGCACTGAAAGTCCTTTCGGACAGGACACTTGAAGCGGGGCAGGCCAGAAGTTACATTGCAAATTGGGATAGCTCAGGCCACAAGTCCAGCCTGCACACCCAGTAGTTAAGGGGTCCATCGCTCCTGAGAGTGTCAAGATCCGCAGTTAAAGCTAGGTAGTCTGCTACCTGTCGGTTGAGTCTTTCTCTAAGGCTGGATCCCGAAAAGGCTCTGATGGTGCATGGGAGTTAAAAAGGTACGCATGTCCTCCATCAACAAGACATCAGGAAAGCGTCCTGTCCTTGCCGCCGTGGTCGTGGGAGGAGGAGGATTAATTTCATCTCTTCCCCTGTTACATTCCCATGGTGCTGTGACATCACCCTTATACGCTGTGTAAAGCATAGTTTTTAATTTATTATGAAAATGCTCCATCCTTTCCGACTTGCGGGAATTTGGTAACATTTCAGGCACTTTATGCTTATACTGGGGGTCGAGGAGCGTGGACACCCAATACAGGTCATTCTCCTTCAGCTTTTTTATACGAGGGTCCCTCAACAGGCACGACAGCATGAAAGAACCCATTTGAACAAGGTTGAATGCTGAGCTAATCATGTCCCGTTCCTCCTCCTCACTGATCTCACTGATGGTATCTTCTTCCCCCCAGCCACGTACAACACCACGGGTACCAGAGAGGTGACAACAACGAGCACCCTGGGATGACTGTTGTGCTCGGTCTTCCTCCTCCTCCTCAAAGCCACATTCCTCCTCTGACTCCTCTTCCTCACAATCCTCTTCCTGCGTTGCCGCAGGTCCAGCAAGCGATGCTGATTCGGCTGTTTGTGGGGGTGATGGACACCACAACTATCCCGCTTCCTCTTCACGCTCATCTACTGCCTGATCCAGCACTCTTCGCAGGGCACGCTCCAGGAAGAAAACAAATGGTATGATGTTGCTGATGGTGCCTTCGGTGCGACTGACAAGGTTTGTCACCTCCTCAAAAGGACGCATGAGCCTACAGGCATTGCGCATGAGCGTCCAGTAATTTGGAAAAAATATCCACAGCTCCCCAGAGGCTGGCCTAGCACCCTGGTCATACAAATACTCATTAACAGCTTTTTCTTGTTGGAGCAGGCAGTCAAACATTAGGAGTGTTGAATTCCACCGTGTCGGACTGTCGCAAATCAAGCGCCTCAGTGGCAGGTTGTTTCGATGCTGGATATCGGACAAGTGAGCCATGGCCGTGTAGGAATGCCTGAAATGGCCACACACCTTCCTGGCCTGCTTCAGGACGTCCTGTAAGCCTGGGTACTTATGGACAAATCGTTGTACAATTAGATTACACACATGTGCCATGCACGGCACATGTGTCAACTTGCCCAATTTCAATGCCGCCACCAAATTACTTCCATTTTCAGAAACAACCTTGCCAATCTCCAGTTGGTGCGGAGTCAGCCACTGATCCACCTGTGCGTTCAGGGCGGTCAGGAGTGCTGGTGCGGTGTGACTCTCCGCTTTCAGGCAAGTCAACCCCAAGACGGCGTGACACTGCCGTACCCGGGATGTAGCATAGTACCTGGGGAGCTTGGGGGGTGCCATAGATGTGGAGCAAGACGCCAAAGTTGAAGAGGACTCAGCCGAGGAAGAGGTTATGGAAGAGGATGGAGTAGGAGGAGTAGAGGAGGTAGCAGCAGGCCTGCCTGCAAGTTGTGGAGGTGTCACCAACTCTTCTGCAGAGCCACGCATTCCATGCTTGTCAGAAGTCAGCAGGTTTACCCAATGCGCAGTGTAGGTGATATACCTGCCCTGACCATGCTTTGCAGACCAGCTATCCGTGGTCATATGGACCCTTGCCCCAACGCTGTGTGCCAGACATGCCATAACTTCCTTTCTAACAACAGAGTACAGGTTTGGGATTGCCTTTTGTGAAAATAAATTTCTGCCATGTACCTTCCACTGCGGTGTCCCAATAGATACACATTTTTTGAAAGCATCAGACTCCACCAGCTTGTATGGTAAAAGCTGGCGGGCTAAGAGTTCAGACAAGCCAGCTGTCAGACGCCGGGCAAGGGGGTGACTTTGAGAAATTGGCTTCTTACACTCAAACATGTCCTTGACAGACACCTGACTGTGGGCAGATGACCAGGAACTGCTACGTAAGAGAGACTGAGTGGAGGATGGTTGAGAGGGGGCAAGGAGGACAGCACTGGTTGACGTGGCTGAAGATGCTGGAGCAGGAGGAGGAGGGCGGCTTTCACTTTGTGTGCTGCTTCTACTCATGTGTTCTTCCCATCGGCCTTTGTGATGGGAGACCATGTGCCTTCGCAAAGCAGTTGTACCTAGGTGGCTGTTGGACTTCCCACGACTCAGTTTCTTTTGGCACAGGTTGCAAATGGCATCGCTGTTGTCAGAGGCAGACACACACAAAAAATGCCACACTGCTGAGCTCTGCGATGACGGCATTCTGGTGGTGGCAACAGCATGCATTGATGGGCGTCGGCGTGCTGTCTGGCTGACCCCTGGTGACGATGCATGCTGTCTGACTGTGCCACTAGCTCCTTGAGACGACCTCCCCATGCTTCCAAATCGTCTCCTCCTCCTCTCTGTCTCCCCATCTGAACTTTCCCCCTCTTCTTCTTCTCTTCTAGCAGGCACCAACGTGACATCCACCGACACATCATCATCATCAACCGCTTCACTTGTATCTGAAACATCAAGAAAGGAAGCAGCAGCGGATACAACATCATCATCATCACACCGTACCTCCATGTTGGTAATGCTGCCTGACTGAGACTGATCACTGTTATCTACATCCTCTGTCAGTGATGGTTGCGCATCACTCATTTCTTCAAAATGATGTGTCAATAACTCCTGTGACAGATCAAGTGAAGCGGCTGTGGTGCTAGTGTTGGTGGTGGCGACAGGCGGGGGAGTGTCACTGGTCACTTGAGACCTGCCCAAAGCACAGCTGGACGTAGATGGTGCGTCAAGGTTAGGAGGACTAGCAGCGGAAGCTGAAGAAGATTGGGTGTCCTGTGTTAGCCATTCAACTAGGTCCTCCTCAGAAGTTTTTGCGTCCCCCCTGGCACCCGGCGTCTGAACAATGTGCATATTTGTAGGGTCTAAAGGAATCACAGCACCACAACCACGACCACGGAACCTGCGGGGTGGCCTGCCTCTGCCTATCATTTTTTTTAAAATGGACACTAACAATACTATTACACCAATTGAGTGGTGGCACTGTGAAAGTGGGCACAGTATACGCTGTGAGACTGACAACAACAAAAAAGACAGATGTTTTAAAAATCAGAAATTGTTAATTTTTTAAAATATTACAAGTACTGTGATTGTTTGGCACTAGTTGGCAATTGGGCCTGTCTGGCACACACGCTGGGAGAAAGGAAACTGCAATTCAATGGCACTAGGAGACTGAAGAATCACAGTCAAAACAGTTATGATTAACAAAAATTCCAATCCTGTTACAATAAATATGAGTGGTGGCACTAATTGGCTAGTTGGGACTGGCACACAGGCAGGCAGGCAGGCAGGAGGAAAATGCAATTCAAGGGCACTAGTAGACTGCAGATTGACAGTCAAAACAGTGATGATTTTGCAATACTGTTAAAAGAAATATGATTGCTGGCACTAATTGGATAGTTGGGCCTGGCACACAGGCTGGCAGGCAGTAGAAAAGTGCAATTCAATGGCACGAGCAAACTGAGGATTAAGATCAACAATCAAAAAAAAATTAATTTTAATTAGTAACTATACTGTGACAACAATTATGATTGGTGTAAATAGTTGGCAAGACGGCCTGGCACAAAAGGCTGGCAGGCAGGAGGTAGATGCAATTCAAGGACACTAGGAGACTGATTACTGACAGTCAAAACAGTGATGATTGACAATTTTTGCAATACTGTTAAAAGAAATATGATTGCTGGCAATAATTGGCTAGGTGGGCCTAGCACACAGCAGGCTGCAAGGCAGGAGGAAAGTGCAATTCACTGGCACCAGCAAACTGATGATTCACAACAACTATTACCAAAAATTTTAATTTTTAATTATTAAGAATACTGTCACAACAAATATGATTGGTGTAAATATTTTTCAAGTAGGCCTGGCACACAGGCTTGGAAGGCAGTAGAAAAGTATAATTCTAGGGCACAAGCAAACTGAGGATTAAGATCAACAATCAAGAATTTTTTAATTTTAATTAGTAACTGTACTGTGACAACAATTATGATTGGTGTAAATAGTTGGCAAGATGGCCTGGCACAAAAGGCTGGCAGGCAGGAGGTAAATGCAATTCAAGGACACTAGGAGACTGATTACTGACAGTTAAAACAGTGATGATTGACAATTTTTGCAATACTGTTAAAAGAAATATGATTGCTGGCAATAATTGGCTAGGTGGGCCGGGCACACAGCAGGCTGCAAGGCAGGAGGAAAGTGCAATTCACTGGCACCAGCAAACTGAGGATTCACAAAAACTATTAACAAATATTTTAATTTTTAATTACTAAGAATACTGTGACAACAAATATGATTGGTGTAAATATTTTTCAAGTAGGCCTGGCACACAGGCTTGGAAGGCAGTAGAAAAGTGCAATTTTAGGGCATGAGCAAACTGAGGATTAAGATCATCAACAATCAAGAATTTTTTAATTTTAATTAGTAACTATACTGTGACCAAAAATTATGATTGGTGTAAATAGTTGGCAAGACGGCCTGGCACAAAAGGCTGGCAGGCAGGAGGTAGATGCAATTCAAGGACACTAGGAGACTGATTACTGACAGTCAAAACAGTGATGATTGACAATTTTTGCAATACTGTTACAAGAAATATGATTGCTGGCAACAATGGGCTAGGTGGGCCTGGCTCAAAGCAGGCTGCAAGGCAGGAGGAAAGTGCTATTCAATGGCACCAGCAAACTGAGGATTCACAACAACTATTACCAAAACTTATAATTTTTAATTATTAAGAATACTGTCACAATAAATATGATTGGTGTAAATATTTTTCAAGTAGGCCTGGCACACAGGCTTGGAAGGCTGTAGAAAAGTGCAATTCTAGGGCACGAGCAAACTGAGGATTAAGATCATCAACAATCAAGAATTTTTTAATTTTAATTAGTAACTATACTGTGACAAAAAATTATGATTGGTGTAAATAGTTGGCAAGACGGCCTGGCACAAAAGGCTGGCAGGCAGGAGGTAGATGCAATTCAAGGACACTAGGAGACTGATTACTGACAGTCAAAACAGTGATGATTGACAATTTTTGCAATACTGTTAAAAGAAATATGATTGCTGGCAACAAATGGCTAGGTGGGCCTGGCTCACAGCAGGCTGCAAGACAGGAGGAAAGTGCTATTCAATGGCACCAGCAAACTGAGGATTCACAACAACTATTACCAAAAATTTTAATTTTTAATTATTAAGAATACTGTCACAACAAATATGATTGGTGTAAATATTTTTCAAGTAGGCCTGGCACACAGTCTTGCAAGGAAGTAAAAAAGTGCAATTCTAGGGCACGAGCAAACTGAGGATTAAAATCATCAACAATCAAGAATTTTTAAATTTTAATTAGTAACTGTACTGTGACAACAATTATGATTGGTGTAAATAGTTGGCAAGACGGCCTGGCACAAAAGGCTGGCAGGCAGGAGGTAAATGCAATTCAAGGACACTAGGAGACTGATTACTGACAGTCAAAACAGTGATGATTGACAATTTTTGCAATACTGTTAAAAGAAATATGATTGCTGGCAATAATTGGCTAGGTGGGCCGGGCACACAGCAGGCTGCAAGGCAGGAGGAAAGTGCTATTCACTGGCACCAGCAAACTGAGGATTCACAACAACTATTAACAAAAATTTTAATTTTTAATTACTAAGAATACTGTAACAACAAATATGATTGGTGTAAATATTTTTCAAGTAGGCCTGGCGCACAGGCTTGGAAGGCAGTAGAAAAGTGCAATTCTAGGGCACGAGCAAACTGAGGATTAAGATCATCAACGAACAAGAATTTTTTAATTTTAATTAGTAACTATACTGTGACAAAAAATTATGATTGGTGTAAATAGTTGGCAAGACGGCCTGGCACAAAAGGCTGGCAGGCAGGAGGTAGATGCAATTCAAGGACACTAGGAGACTGATTACTGACAGTCAAAACACTGATGATTGACAATTTTTGCAATACTGTTAAAAGAAATATGATTGCTGGCAACAATTGGCTAGGTGGGCCTGGCTCACAGCAGGCTGCAAGGCAGCAGGAAAGTGCTATTCAATGGCACCAGCAAACTGAGGATTCTCAACAACTATTACCAACAATTTTAATTTTTAATTATTAAGAATACTGTCACAACAAATATGATTGGTAAAAATATTTTTCAAGTAGGCCTGGCACACAGGCTTGGAAGGCAGTAGAAAAGTGCAATTCTAGGGCACGAACAAACTGAGGATTAAGATCAACAATCAATTTTTTTTTAATTTTAATTAGTAACTATACTGTCTGTGACAACAATTATGATTGGTGTAAATAGTTGGCTAGATGGCCTGGCACAAAAGGCTGGCAGTGGCAGGCAGAAGGTAAAAGCAATTCAATGGCACTAGGAGACTGAATATTTGCAGTCCAAAAAATTATGATTTTTATTTTTTTATATACTGTTACAAGAATTGTGATTGGTGCCACTAATTGGCTAGTTGGGCCTGGCACACAGGCTGGCAGATATGAGTCGTGGATGGTAGGTAGGGCAGCAATTTAACACAGTATGCTGTGTAAGTGACAAAAACACAGGCCTGATAGAAAATTAAGTTAGATTACACTAGCAAAATATTTTAAAATTTTAGATTTTAATATTAAAATTATGTTAAGAAGTGCAATGCACATATGACTCTATGAGTGGTCGCACTGGCTGGCTGCTACGTAGGGCAGCAATTAACAACAGTATGCTGTGTAAGTCAGATAGACAGTTAGACACAGACCTGATAGAAAATACAATTAGATTACACTAGCATAATGATTTAAAGACTTTTTTTTTGGCAATTTAAAGAAAAAGGTTAAGCACATACATATGAGTCGTGGCTGATATCCTTGGAAGGGCAGCTATTAAAAACAGTAGGCTCTGTAAGTCAGATACACACACGCCTGATAGAAAATACTATTAGATTACACTAGAAAAATGATTTAAATTATTTTTTGGGGGGGGAAATTAAAAAAAGGTTAAACACATATGAGTCGTGGCTCATAGAATAGGGAGGGCAGCAAGTAAACACAGTAGGCTCTGTATGTCAGCAAAACACACAGGCCGGATAGAAAATTATATTAGATTACACTAGCAAACAAATTTAAACTTTTTTTTTTATATTAAAATTAAGGTGAAGAAGAATAGATATGAGTGCTGGGTGGCTGCCTGGCACAGACCAATTAACCAAAAGACTGAAAAAAATGAGGTATATTAATGCTGAGTGAGCCTGACAGACACAGGCCTGATAGTAAATGTAATTAGATTACACTAGCAAAATATTTTTTTTTTTTTTTTTTTTTAAATTTAAAATAATGTTATAAACGGATAGTAACACTGGTAGCTGCTGGCTGGCACAGAGCAATGAACCAGAGTATATGCTGTGTGACACTGGCCTGATAGAAAATGAAAAAAAATTACACTAGAAAAATAATTACATTTTTTGGTTAGTTATATTTAAACTAATGTTGTTAGGGAGATATCAGTGGTGGCAGTAGTCACAGCATATGCTGTGAGCCTTAAACACACAGCCTGAAAGCCAGGCAAATGGTAAGAAAAAAAAAACGGAAAAAAAAAAAAACGGCACGAAATATAGCCCTAAAAAAGGGCTTTTTGGGGTGCTGTGATTGCAGCAGAGATGAGTGGAGTCCTTCTGGACTGTAAATACACTAGCCTAGCTATGTTTTTACTATTAATGTCAGGAGCAAAAACACAACATGTCCTCTCATTAAGAAAGCAAGGTCGTTATGAGTCTAAAATGGCGGATTCCGAGTAGCTGGGAGGGTCTGTGAGGGAGTGTCTGATGTTGATTGGCTCTAATGTGTCAGGCAGCTGTGACATAAAGGGTCAAAGTTTCCACAATGATGACACATAGGGGCGGATCACAAACGCGAACAAGCTATGTTCTCAGGGAACCGTTCACGGGTGAACAGTTCGGGACATCACTAGTTAAGTATACAAACTTTTTTTAAAGCTGCAGTGTTGCTATGGTAATACTGCCTGAAAAAAGTACACATTAAATGAATGCATATTTGAATGTTATATAAACAATTTAATGGAACAACATTTGTAATATGCTGTGTTAAGTACAAATTTGCCATCATGAAGTACAAAGGGCTTGTCACTGGGGCAGTACCCTTAAAAGGCCAAATGTGCACCATTTTTTAAGGGTACAATATGGTACCATAGGACTGAGGTCCAATCTAGTCGCCCCAGTGACAAGCTGTTGTACCCCTAAAGGTACAATTTTGGATGTATGTATGTATTTCTATGTTAAAGCACCTTTGCCTACCTTTTTTTTTTCTAACACCTAAGACCTCATATAACTTTTTTTGTGCAATAACTGTTCTTTTAAATGTAATTTTGATGTGTTTTGTGAAACTTTTTTGACTCGCATAACAGTTAACCAAAGCTCCGAGGTTGCGGTAATAATTCTAGCGTAAATGGTAAATGGTGTAATACGAGTGAAATTAAACTTGCACGCAAACGGTCAGGAAAACCTGATATCACTTGTGTGCAAAGATAATATTGCAAATTTCAAAATCCAATGTCCTGCACATACTTTCTATTAATTCTTAAAGAGATATTTAAATATATATCTGATGGATTTAGTGTACAAATATATATTTATACAAAAATATATATATATATATATATATATATATATATACACACACACACAAACACACACATGACTAAATATAGGTATAGATATATACAGATAAATATAGGAATATCGGTTTAAAAATACATAGAATATATTTTGCTATGTGCAGAACATTGGGATGTATAATATTTACAGTAAATACACAGTGTAACACTTTATTAGATATGAATATTGCATAAGTATGATTTTTCATGTTTTCATCTTGACTGCAGTGCAATGCAAATAGATATATATGTCTAAATATGTATACACATGTATGTAAGTATGTATATGTATATATATGTCTAAAAATACATATATACACATATAAACACATAAATACATATATACATATAGACACATATATATATTTATTTATATATATCTATATATACATATTCATGTATATGTAAGTATCTCTATATCAAAGTTCTTTGCCTGCATTTTTTTTCTAACACCTGAGACCTCATATCTTTGAGCCCTTATAACTTTTTGTGTGCAATAACTGTAACTGTACTTTTAAATGTAATTTTGACAAATTAGGCACAACCGCATTGAAAAATCAATAAAAGAAAGCCTATTACCTCACTCCCTGATAGAAACATGGTCTACATTATATGGCATAACCAACGATACCACATTCTATTCGGCAGCGCATAAGTCCTACATTAGATTAGATTATATATTTGTCAGCCAGATATTACAACCCGTATTAAACAGCTCTCAGATTCATGCTTGCGTATGGTCTGATCACTCGATCATCACCTTACAGGTGGAGGGATTGTGGGATCCAAATAGAAGCAGAACATGGAGTTTTGACAAATCGTATATCAGAAATCCCCAAACACACGACAATATACTTAAATTATTAACCGAATATTGGCATATCAACATGGACACTGTAACTAACCCAGGGATCACATGGGCGGCTCATAAGGCGGTCCTAAAGGGGATACTTATCAAGGAAAAAACATTGCAGATCAGGAAGTATAGGCAAAATTTAAAACAACTTCACACAGAGATTGAAGAGTTAGAAAGACGACACAAACATACTAGGACAAAAGCTATACAAAAGACTCTTCAATCTAAAAAAACTGCATTAGCTACACTCCTTCAATCGCAAGCCACTAGAACCATTCAGAAACTTCAGGCACAATACTTTATATTCGCAAACAAACCAGACAGATACATGGCACATAAAATTAGGGAAAGATGTAAAGCCTCAGTGATCTCCCTCATTGAGACACCAAACAACAAGATGACCTCACACCCGCAGGAAATAGTAGATACTTTTGCGACATATTATGGTGACATATGACGGCGAAAAAGGTCTTACACAATACAGAGACAGAAACACTCACCTCTATGTTCTTTACACACAACTTATTACAAACTATCTCTAAAGAACAGAGGGATACACTAACCGACTTAAACACATCATGCCCCACCTGGTCCACCCAGATCAGGTGGGTTTTATCAAAGGCAGGGAAGCCCCTGATAATATATGTAAAGTTACCAATTTGATCCAAACCCTGAAAGAGACACAAACGCCTTCTCTGCTCCTATCTTTGGATGCGGAGAAGGCGTTTGATAGAATTTATTGGGATTACATGTTCTTGGTATTACATAAGATGGGATTTGAGGGAGCAGTTATTAAAGCATTAAAAGTTATCTATTCTTCTCCGGGAGCACAGGTCTCATCGGAAGGATATAAATCTCAACCCTTCCCATTCCGCAATGGGACCAGACAGGGGTGTCCTCTGTCTCCATTGCTCTTCGCCCTATGCATAGAGCCACTCGCCGCCAAAATTCGTTCGCAGGTAGATATTTTCCGTCATATTTATCTTGACTCCCGTTATAAGTTAGCCCTTTTCGCGGATGATATATTACTGACTTTGACAAACCCACTGATATCACTACCTAATCTTTATCAAACACTAAAGACCTTTTCTACCATATCGGGTTTCAAAATAAATGCAGAAAAATGTGAAGCTCTACCCATTGTAATCCCCCGACAGACTCAGACGCTACTAGAATCAAACTTTAAATTTAAATGGATGAAACATTCCCTAAAATATCTAGGAATTCACCTTCCAAACTGCTCCATGCAGTTGTATAGAGTAAATTATATCCCATTGTTTAAACAAATAAAAAAAGATTTGTCGAAATGGAAAAGTTTTAATTTCTCATGGTTGGGTAGAGTGGCGGCGGTGAAGATGAATGTCTTGCTGAGGATATTATATTTATTTAGAACCCTGCCTATTAAAATTGTAAAAGCAGATTTAGATACATTACAAAAAGAGATACTAATATTCATTAGGGGTAATAAAACGACTAGAATAGCGAAATCGATCTTAAATAGACACAAGAAACTGGGAGGCATCGGGGCTCCTAACCTAATAGATTATTATAACTCTGCAAGATTAGCACAAGACACTTTATTGCTTAAGAGATCCAAGGGGATTATATGGCCTAACCTTGAAGCAAACTTAGGTGGGTGGGGTGAGAGTGACACAATCATCTGGGAACCAGAAAGAACTAATAAAGAGAGATCCAGACCTTACACTACAAACCTTACAGTAGCCACTTGGAAAATAGCAAGATCTAAATACAATCTAATGCCAAAATACTCCTTATACATACCGATAAGATTTATATTGCCTAGTGATCTCTGGACTCAACTTCAAAAATAGGAAAATAAGGGCTTATATAGAGTGGCAGACTACATGGGGGGGATCTACACTCTCATTCAATCAACTTCAAACAAAAATAAGTCCACTGAAACTACACTGGTACATGTATTTACAGATACACTCGGCTATCCAGACATATCTAAGAAACCCGAGAGAAAGCAACATTACACCAATGGAACTCTTCTGTAAATCAGAAGACCATAACAAACATGCCATTTCTGTTTTATATGTAGCCATACAGGCCTCTCAGATCACTATAAAAACCTCAACTATGTTGGCATGGGAAAAAGAACTACTTATTTGTAAAGACATCAAAGAATGGGAAACAATATTTCAGAATGCAGAGAAAGGGCTTATAAGTGTGGACCTTAAGGAAAATGTTATTAAGACCATCTACCGCTGGTATTTAACACCCACGAGAACGGCTCATATGCATGCACAGGGAAGTATATACTGCTATAGAGGGTATGGAGAAATAGGAACATACAGGCATATGTGGTGGGATTGCAAGGAAATCACGGGTATATGGAGACAACTATCTTCCTTCCTTAGTCAACTCCTAGATGAAACTATTGATCTCACAATTCAACAGGCCCTCTTACATGAACATATTAGTATATACAATAAACATATTAATACATTTATCAAGATCCTATGCACAGTCACAAGGACATGCATAGCCAGACACTGGAAAACGGGTGGTCCAACTTGGACAGAGATATATAATAAAATCCAATATACATACACTATGTATGAGCTGGCATCGAACACTCTAGATAATAAGGAAGTGGTCCAAGCGGTATGGTATTATTGGATAAGTAAGTGAGTTTAAGTCGTATAAGAATGTCACGAGATATGGTCCAGAGTGGTCATATCATTCATAAAAACGTTTAATTATTGATGTACATATAGCACAGATTAGAATATGATGTGTCGTCACTTCCTACTCCTTCCCCACCCTTTTCATCCCCCTTTAACCCAGTTTATTTAATTCTACCTTCTCTCAATGTTGTACTCTCTGACTTAAAGTACCTGTAGACAAAATGATTAATCCTGGATTCAAAGCAACGTTTGGTTATATATCAATATAAGATAGATATAAAGCTAGACATTACGAATGAACATTTCTTGTTTTAAAAAGAAAACGAAGAAGAAAGAAAGAGGAGGTCTAATACTAATGAAGAGATATGGACTAAACTTCATCAAAATTTGATAACTTCAGGACATTGATATTGCCCATTAGATACTGATCTGAAAAGGTTTATATGAACATAATAGGTAGACAATGGGTTGTTAGAAAGTTTTATAAAGGTTTTTAATTTGAATCAATGGTTGAGCAATGATGCAATATTGTAAACCTCCTCCCTGGAACACCAGATGAGAGAGGTCAACGGAGAGGAGAATATGCCTATTTCTGTAACTGTTTATTATTGCAAGCTAATAAAAAATATTCAAACATAAATGTAATTTTGATGTGTTTTGTGAAAGTCTTTTGACTCGCGTAACAGTTAACCAGAGCTCTGAGGTTGTGGTAATAATTCTAACATAAATCGCGATTGAATTCACGCGTTTGCATTTACTTTCAACTTGTTATACCAGCGGTGTTAAACTCGCATGCAAATGGTTGTGCAACCCCTATATCACTTCTACTCAAAGATAGTTTACTTAATTGTTTTACAAAGTGGCTCTGAGTACTGTGATACAGTTTGTTATTGTTATATTAAAGCTTATATCACACTACAATATGTTCACGTCTGTTTTACAAACTACTCAAATTAAGGTGAAAATCTAATCATTAACATACATGATATATTCACAAAATTGTTGACTCAAAGCCAAGGTTAATCATATCAAGCGCTATTGACTCTTGAGTAATAATGTTTAGATTCCTGCACAATTGTTTTCTGAAGTTTCAAGCTAGATTCATTATTAGCAGGATACGCCCAACTAGGCAATAATCTTCTAATAAATTGTGTAAATGGTACCTTTTCTAAAATGTAAAGGGACAATTAAGAAACGTTATTTTTTTTTAATAAATCTATGCTATATAACAATTAATTTCTAATGTGTGTATTCATTAGAAAATGATTTATTAAGTACTACAATTGCAGCCAAAAGTGTACTAGCAAATCTTGATTCCCACCTTGGGCACTTGTGCCATAGGTTCTCCATCCCTGCTCTATAAAATATCTTTAGAGGAATTCTTCTCAATTGTTCATAATTTGACCAGTTCTCTAAAAATAGTGACTATTTATACCTCACCTTTACAGGTTGATTATATATTTCATTTAACAGAAAATACCAAACACTGTACCACTAATAAAAGCTAAAGTATTGATTAAAGTGTTTATTAAACTAATGAATCAATAAAACAGCTAATAAAACTGTTTGTATTCAAACCAATACATCTAAACTCATATATATGGTGACAATTAAAGTAAACATAAAAACAGCAAACACCTTACTTGTTTTCATGCTAAATGGGCAGGAAGATATTTTACCTCACAATTTCCTCAGCTCACCAGAGTAAGTCCTGAGTAAAAAGTTATACTTCAGCTGTTGTCTAGCTGCAGGTAAAAAAATAAAAATTATGAAGAAATGAACTGCAGCCAATCAGCATCAATAGTGCTAAGGTCATGGACTCTCTTACTGTGATCTCATGAGATTTCATTTAACTCTCATGGGATTTCATAGTAAACTTCTTTAAACTGAATAGGGAAATAACATAAGTGGGCATGAGGCTCACTCCCTTGCCGGTTCCGGGACAGGCATACTGATTTGCTGCTTAAAGTCCTTTACAATGGGGTGTGAATACTTAGGACATTTTGAGATAAAATATCTTTCTTTTTTACAAAGAGACGTTTCTTGAAAATCAGACCTGCTTACCAAGTAATAAGTAATCATATCACAGTATATATTCATCAATGCCTTTCAAGAATAAAGAAGCAGAGAGTAACCCAGCAGATACAGCTGTTAGAATATGAATAATAATTCCCCCACTGTGTGGAGTACTGAGTGCCAGACATGTCAGGCTATTACTACATCACCCACCAAAACGCGTAAGCCTGTCTGGCACGCAGCACCCCATTAATCCTCCATGCCACTTTTTGTTTTAAGGATTCAATAAAGTTGTTGTTTGTAGGATTTGATCAATCGTTTCACCTTCTTTTCAATGTCTTTCAACCCAGATTGAAGGACATATATATGGGACTTTATTGTATATGTTATGGATGTTTGTTTATACAATAGTTTAATAAACACTTCAGTAGTCTAGCTTTTATTAGTGCTACCCTGTATAGTATTTTTAATTTGTCTGTTTTGTACCTTTGGGGGTAGAGGCGTCTATGATATTAACCTGCTCTGATATGTTGTAGTTTATTTTTCATTTAACATTATATGCAATTTCAAAGGAGCATTTGCTGCCATTTTCACTCCCAGAAGCTGAATATATGAGAGAGAAAATTGAACGTTACAGGTAAAACTATAATAATTAAAATAAAATATTTTATGCAAATCTTTAATCAGTGCTTTATTTTGTTTCAACACTTCCGCATCTAAAAAAAGTGGTTCTGCCTAAACTATGTTGCATGAATGTAATATTCTCATACAATGGGTCATTAGCCGCACTAAATGCATTAAAGGTTGCTTGTGGTCAATACATTGGGGCCTATTTAACAAATGTCTGTCGGACCTGATCCGACAGTGCGGATCAGGTCCAACAGACATCGCTGAATGCGGAGAGCAATACACTCTCCATATTCAACATTGCACCAGCCAGCAGCTCACAAGAGCTGCTGGTGCAACGCTGCCCCCTGCAGACTCACGGCCAATGGGCCGCCAGCAGGGGGTGTCAATCAACCCGATCGTACTCGATCGGGTTGAATTGTGGCGATTCCTGTCCTCCTCATCAGAGCAGGCGGACAGGGTTATGGAGCAGCGGTCTGTAGATCGCTGCTCCATAACTTGTGTTTCTGGCGAATCTGAAGACTCGCCAGAAACACGGCCCTTCAAGCTCCGTTTGGAGCTTGATAGATAGGCCCCATTGTGTGCTGTAGTCATTTTGTTTTGTTTTTAGTTAAATACATCTATTGAATGTTGTCACATTTAAGTGCTATACAGCGAGTTTTTCCTATTAGATAGATTCAAATACAACACTACCTTATTTAAAGGGACATTTTGCACTAGAATTTTCTTTGAATAAATGTTTAGTAGATTATTGATTTATGTAGCCCATCTAGGAGTGTTTTTGTAGCAATGTATAGTTTTGCTAATCTTTTAATAACTGAAGTCAACTGCTGCTCCTGTTGTATAATCTGTCTTTTTCATATGCAGCGGAGAAGGGAGTGTCTGCCCTTCCTGTTTTCTCAGCCCATTTCAAAGGGTGACCCAGCCTAGACTCATCAACAGTGCTAAACTGGGAGCTTTTAAGTAAGTTTTTAAAAGGTTTTATACTGGATTTTTAGATCAGTATATGTGCATATTCATCTTTATATTAGTGTCCATTTCATGCAGTTATGTGAAAATTGCTATACACTGTCCCTTTAACTATCATGGTATAATCATTATTCTGATTTTTCTAAATTATGTCTTCTCCTCTGGTGAAATTAACATTTCTCTGAATTTTTTTTTTGTATTACTCATATTCCTCAACTCACTCATTGACTATTAAAGGTGTCAATCATTTGATTACTAACGAGGGATTAAACTGATTTTTTGGATTTAGTTGCTTAGTGGTATTCAGAATAATATTCACATTTGATTAACATAAATAACCTCTGTTATATTGCTTGTGTGTATATGTTGCTTTTCAATGAACAAAATACTTTTTAAATGTTTGCAAATGTATATTTTATTATATCATATTGCACCCAAATCTACTTTAAGGGGACATGAAACCAAAAAAAATTCTTTCATGATTCAGACAGAGCATATCATTTTCAACAACTTTCAAATTAACTTCTATTATCAATTTTGCATCATTTTCTTGGTATCCTTTATTGAAGGAGCAGCAGCACACTTTTGGGAGCTAGCTGAACATATTGGTAAGCCAATAATAAGAGGTATATATGTGCATCCACCAATCAGCAGCTAGTTCTAAGCGCCGATACTTACCTATGTATGCTTTTCAACAAATGGTACCAAGAGAATGAAGCAAATTATGTAATAGAAGTAAATTAGAAAGTTGTTTAAAATTGTATGCTCTATCTAAATCATGAAAAAAAAAAATTGGGTTTCATGTCCCTTTAAGTTCTGGAAAAATAACCAAATACTCAGTTCACTTTTAAACAAACACACACACCGTTGAGTAGCAAGCAAACAATATTTTGCAATGTTCCAGAAACACATTGGCCGGCTTCTATCAACTGTCGGGCAGTGTTCGCTCAAACAAACCTGTCAATCCAGAATTGCAGAATTTGCTTGTTGCAATGCCGCCCCCTGCTCATGTTAATCCAATGGCGCGCGAGTAGGGGGTTGTCAATCACCCCGGGGCAAACATACCTAGGTGATTTAATCCACCAGTTAATATATAGCATACTGGTGAGCCTGCAGCAATTGGCCCTCAGAGCTGCATACGCAGCTTGAGAAATGGGGGCCATTGTCTCTGTACAATATTTCCCTCATATTTAAAACACAGACCTCTAGGCTTATCCTGATTTTTTTTTTTTTAAATAATCAGCATAGTTGTATGATACCTCATATGTCCCTGATGGATGGTTATTTTTATTTTGGACATTTGCAATCTGTTAACCAGTCCATGCTTATTTTACTTCCATTAAGATAACCACAATGTTATCTTTCTATTACATAAACCTTTATATGCCTTTACACTATCAGATACTGGTGTCACAGGGTGCAAAATCCAATCATATATCCAGGCACAGGGATAATATTGCAGCATAATGATTGATTCTCTTCCTTAAACAGCTAGTTAATTGCCAACAATAATTAATTGTTAACAAATTGAACATATTTTTGTTATATAAAAATAAAGATGTTCTAAAACATGTTCCTAGTGTAAGATAGGTTGTCTAATATACACACACAAGTGCTTTGCAGGGATCATAAAACTGGTATTATTGATGTTAAAAATAACTGACTGAAAAATTATTATGGACTACACCTTAAAGATTAGAATATACCCCACATTTCTATTTATGATATAACTCCTGTTCCTTTCTATAATATCTTACTATGCATAAATGTCTTTTTTAATATATGTTAAAAAGGTACCTCACTTTCAATGCAAATGCTAACCTATTTACTTCCCTTTTGGTATAAAGTGTCCCTGTAGCCAAAAGTAATTACCAATAATTTCATTGATACTGGTGTTCGGTTTGGCAAATAATGGCTTTCTGATTCATTACCATTATTCCCAATGGGAACAGCAAATTTGCAACTCATATTAAAAAAATCTTACATTATTGAATTCAAGCAATTAAATTAACATACCTTTCAATGCCAACAGAACATACAGGTTGATTACATTCCAAAATGCACTAGAAAATTCAAAGTGGAATTATGTAGTTAAACAATTTTATAAGCTTTTCTAAAAGATTGTGATCAAACCTTTAACTTTCAGATATGTTGCTGTCTGACGTGAACTATTTGGACCTCTTGACTTTATTATTTGCCTCTGACCCACCTCTCTATAATTATAATTTTATTAATTATTCCCTTCCTACACCTTTACTTGGTGGCAAACAGTACAAACAAAATTAATTTGGTCACGCAGTCATTGTCCATTTCACCCTATAATGAATGTGGTTGCTCATATATTGGAATAATCACTGAAAAGCCGAATATAAAACTCTATAATATTCAAAACATATGACTTTTACACACATACACCCCCCCACACACACACATATAAATACAGTATATATGTATATATATATATATATATATATATATATATATATATATATAATTTATTTATTTTTTTTAAAGGAATTTTCTAAGTTATTATATAAACAATCATGCTGACAAACACATACAGTGTACATACATTTTATAATTTAACAGTTAATAAACTAAGGCCTAATATTAAATAAAAAAAATATATATTAAAACAATAGTTCATTGTCATTCCTCATTTATATTCCATTTAAATCAGGGGCAATTTATAAACTACCAAATCATTTGTATCATGTAAATGGGGCCCCCACTGCATCCAAGCCTTTGTCAATAAATCACATTCTTTATCAAGGACCCCTCTTTAAGAAAAATAAAATTAGCCCTTGGCAGTGGCACTCAAAGGGTTAATGAATCTTGAAATTCCTCTGTTACAAGCTACAGGTGCAGATGACAATCGAAAATGTGAAAATATTTATTCAGTGAGGGTTATTTGTGCCTAAACAGTAATGGATATACGCAGCATCTACAGCCATTAGAAATGTATTCAAATTCATTCCAGATAAATACAAACATATGTTGGAATGGTAATACCGAGATAGAGATATTTCAGGCCAAATCCTGTAGTAAAACAAGTAATTCCGGGGGGGCGGAGCCAACTTCCGAGTATACCAGACGTACATCTAGAGACCTCCAGAGCCATCAGTAATTTATAACTGTTTTTAATTAGTGAAAGCAGTCCATAAACCGACTAATCTACTTTGGTATAAGCCCTGGACATTAGCTTATAAGGGGCTACTAATTACACCTAGATTTAGAGTTTGGCGTTAGACGTCAAAAGCAGCGTTAAGGGGTCCTAACACTGCTTTTTACCGCCCGCTGGTATTTAGAGTCAGGCAGGAAAGGGTCTAACGCTCACTTCCTCACCGCGACTCCAGGCTACCGCAGATCCCCTTACGCCAATTGCGTATCCTATCTTTTCAATTGGATCTGCCTAATGCCGGTATTTGGAGTCTTGGGAGAAGTGAGCGGTAGACCCTCTACTGACAAGACTCATACCGCCAAAAAAAGTCAGTAGTTAAGAGCTTTATGGGCTAACGCGTGAATATAAAGCTCTTAACTACTGTGCTACAAAGTACACTAATACCCATAAACTACCTATGTACCCCTAAACCGAGGCCCCCCCCCACATCGCTGCCACTATAATAACATTTTTTAACCCCTAATCTGCCAACCGGACACCGCCGCCACCTACATTATAGCTATAAACCCCTAATCTGCTGCCCCTAACATTGCCGACCACTATATTATATTTATTAACCCCTAATCTGCCCCCCCCAACGTCGCCGCTACCTAACTACACTTATTAACTCCTAATTTGCCGACCGGACCCCGCCGCCACTATAATAAATGTATTAACCCCTAAACCGCCGCACTCCCGCCTCGCAAACACTATAATAAATAGTATTAACCCCTAATCTGCCCTCCCTAACATCGCCGCCACCTACATACAATTATTAACCCCTAATCTCCCGCCCGCACCGTCGCCCCTACAATAATAAAGTTATTAACCCCTAAACCTAACTCTAACCCTAACCCTAACACCCCCCTAACATAAATATAATTTAAAATAAACAAAATAATATTCCTAAAATTAACTAAATTAATCCTATTTAAAAATAAATACTTACCTATCAAATAAACCCTAATATAGCTACAATATAACTAATAATTACATTGTAGCTATTTTAGGATTTATATTTATTTTACAGGCAACTTTGTATTTAATTTAACTAGGTACAATAGCTATTGAATAGTTAATAACTATTTAATAGCTACCGAGTTAAAATAACTACAAAATTACCTGTAAAATAAATCCTAACCTAAGTTACAAATACACCTAACACTACACTATCATTAAATTAATTAAATTAATTAACTACAATTAGCTAAACTAAAATACAATTAAATAAACTATTCTATAATACAAAAACAAACAAACCCTAAATTACAAAAAATAAAAAAGAATTACAGGAAGTTTAAACTAATTACACCTAATCTAAGCCCCCTAATAAAATAAAAAATCCCCCAAAATAAAAAATGCCCTACCCTATCCTAAACTACAAAGTAATCAGCTCTTTTACCTGAAAATAAAAATACAATACCCCCCAACATTACAACCCATCACCCACATACCCCTACTCTAACCCACCCAAACCCCCCTTAAAAAAATCGCTAACCCCTGAAGATCATCCTACCTTGAGTCGTCTTCACCCAGCCAAGCCGAATTCTTCATTCAAGGTGCGCAGAGGAGGTCCTTCATCCGGTAGAAGTCTTCATCCAAGCGATGCAAGAAGAGGTCTTCGATCCGATTGAAGTCTTCATCCAGGCGGCGTCTTCAATCTTCATCCATCCGGAGCGGAGCAGAGCCATCTTCAAAGGAGCCGACGCGGACCCATCCTCTTCAACCGATGACTTCCCGACGAATGAAGGTTCCTTTAAGGGACGTCATCCAAGATGGCGTCCCTTCAATTCCGATTGGCTGATAGAATTCTATCAGCCAATCGGAATTAAGGTAGAAAAAATATGATTGGCTGATGCAATCAGCCAATCAGATTGAAGTTCAATCCGATTGGCTGATCCAATCAGCCAATCGTATTGAACTCGCATTCTATTGGCTGATCGTAACAGCCAATAGAATGCAAGTTCAATATGATTGGCTGATTGGATCAGCCAATCGGATTGAACTTCAATCTGATTGGCTGATTGCATCAGCCAATCAGATTTTTCCTACCTTAATTCCGATTGGCTGATAGAATCCTATCAGCCAATCGGAATTGAAGGGACGCCATCTTGGATGACATCCCTTAAAGCAGTGATTTGCAACCTTTTTTTTGCCGTGGCACACTTTTTTACATTAAAAAATCCTGTGGCACACCACCATCCCAAAATTTTACAAAATCACACATTGTAGCCTAATACAGGATATATATTCAGTATATATATATATATATATATATATATATACACACACACTGTACTGTGCTGTCATGCCATGCCTCCTGCAAACTATACATGACATATTGACATTCATTCACAAACACCCCCGCACTGTTGTCAGTCTGCCGCGGCACATCTGAGGATCTCTCATGGCACACTAATGTGCCACGGCACACTGGTTGAAAAACACTGCCTTAAAGGAACCTTCATTCGTCGGGAAGTCGTCGGTTGAAGAGGATGGGTCCGCGTCGGCTCCTTTGAAGATGGCTCCGCTCTGCTCCGGATGGATGAAGATTGAAGACGCCGCCTTTAGAGGTTAATAACTTTAATATAGTAGCGGCGACGTTGCGGGCAGGAGATTAGGTGTTAATAAGTGTAGGTAGGTAGCAGCGACGTTGGGGGGGCAGATTAGGGGGTAATAAATATAATATAGGTGTCAGCGATGTTAGGGGCAGCAGATTAGGGGTTCATAGGGATAATGTAGGAAGCGGCGGTGTCCGGAGCGGCAGATTAGGGGTTAATAATATAATGTAGGTGTCAGCGATAGCGGGGGCGGCAGATTAGGGGTTAATAAGTGTAAGGTTAGATTTGTTTAGACTTGGGGTTCATGTTAGGGTGTTAGGTGCAGACTTAGAAAGTCTTTCCCCATAGGAAACAATGGGGCTGCGTTAGGAGCATAACGCTGCTTTTTTGCAGCCCAAACTGCCCCATTGTTTCCTATGGGGGAATCGTGCACGAGAACATTTTGCCAGCTTACCGCTACCATAAGCAACACTGGTATTGAGGGTTGAAGTGGCGTTAAATTATGCTTAATGCTCCCTTTTCGGAGCCTAACGCAGCCATTCAGACAACTCTAAATACCAGCAGTGTTTGAAGGTGTGCGCTGGGAAAAAAAAAGCAGCGTTAGCTACGCGGGTTTTTACTGTCAAAACTCTAAATCTAGGCCTTAGAGACCAATTTTCTGCCTTGAACCAGAGGCAGCGCCTAACCGGGACTGACTGGAAGTGGAGCCGGGGAGTCTCTCTGCACACCTAGCTTCTCATCTTATCTACAACTCCGGAGGGTCAGGGCTCCGCTCCAGAGTTGACAGGTGGCCTTTCAGTTGGTCCAGCCGGATCCTGGGGATGAGATTCCCGTACCGGGACTGACTCAGAGAAGAAGGAGAGTACCAGCAACTGAATCATCTGGGGAACAGTGAGTACGTAATGGCCAGTGGATGTGGAACATTGTTTAATTGGGTTGCCATCGTACCACTCTGTTCATAATAACACATTAAGCCCATCTAAGTTAGGGAGGCTAGCTAAACCTGTATCTCCCTATTGGTGCGAATCAGCATTTTTTTTTCACTGCACTGCGCAGCTCTGTTTGGCAGAGGATATCTAATAGAGCGCTGTGAACAATTGCGCTATTGGGGATACATGACACTGCCACTTTTTCTCTTAAAAGCTATTGGGCAGAGCAAATCAGGTTAATTAACCCCTATACAAGAACACTTATCTAACAAACTTTTTGCAAGAGGTACTCTGTCCTGTGAGTCCATCGCAACAGGAACCAGAATAGTGAAGGCAGGACTCTTAAATAAACCTGAGTGTTGTATCTAATGCATTAAAAACATAACATAACCCTCTGTTGTGAAGTGAAGCCAGCCACGTGTATGGAGCAAGTGCACAGACCCCTGCACATGGGCTATATAAAGGGCTAACATCAACTTTGGGCTGAGGATAATAGAGTGGATATTGATATAGTCTGGCCAGCCCTGTACCCCACTCCTAACTGCAGCTCACAGTCTTGAGTTGATAAGCGCCCCTGTTTCCAAGAAGCAGTTTCATTGTCTACAGATAGTGCACCCTAGTGGACTGTGGAAATACAGCTGTAAAAGGGGACATTGCATAAAATACCAGGGAGACCTGTACAGATCTATACTAAGTACATCACACTTCTGTGATTAAGTTGAACTTGTTTGACATTTGATCCTCATCACTGAGTTATAACCCCCAGGTAAGGTCTGGTGGGAAATATTGCCTTGTGTCTTGTTATTAACAAGAGAGCCTGCTGAACTCACTCCTTCAATTGGGGATACCTGCATAAAGCTTTAATTCCTTACAAGAACTGGTGTGTTTACTGACCTATCTATTGGAATCTGTCTATGTTTTGAAGACCTTAAATATACACAGTCCCCATTTCAAGATTCCTGATTAGCCACACCATGGCAGGTCAACAAGCCCAGGCCCCCCTTCCTGACGGTGTGATTTAACTGTGATCATCCCTAAAGTGATCCTATTGGTACTCACGTGTACTCCTGAATAAAGTTTGTGGAGTCCTGAATCTGTGCTCAAAACTACGCAATGTTGCAGCAAGCGAAGAGGAAGCAGAAATCAAGCCAACTTTCTAAACACACAGTCAGGGATCACTTCTTGCCTATCAGAGATTCCCATCCTGGTCTATCAGATGATGAGCGATAGCTTTCTCCTGCACCATATGAAGAGAGGCCCACCTTGAGATACTCTCCATCTTCACGCTCACAGAGTGACATACTCACAGTTGATTTTATGAAACATCTACTAGACAGACAAAGTCAGTCGTTTGATAAAAGATTTGATAAACTTGAGAGGTTCTTCGATGAGCTGCGTAAGGACATTACCACCGTCAATGAATGCACAGATATCATTGAAAGAAAGCACACCAATTGGGTGAGCTACACTCAAAATCTGGCTGACCAGGTTTCCTCCTTAGAAGCAACGCTAGCTGACCTCGAACACCGCTCTTGGCGGAACAATGTGAGGATTAGGGGTATCCCTGAATCTGTTAGCCCCCAAGATCTGTAAAAGTATGCCCAGGCCTTATTTCAAGCTATCCTGGGGTCTCCAGGAGGAGAGGATGTTAGAATTGATCACATACATAGAACGGCTAGACCTAAGAACCTCCCCATGGATAAACTTTGAGACACAATTGCTCGACTACATTATTACACCTATAAAGATAAGATATTACGAGCAATCTTGAGGCAGCCTAACCTCTCAGACCAATTTAAAGATGTGACACTTTACCCAGATGTATCATCGCATACACTACAGCAAAGGAGATCCTTTCAAAAAGTCACCAAATCGCTGAGACTACATCAGATCTGTTACCGCTGGGGTTTCCCCACAAGACTAATAATCATCAAGGATGAAACACAGCACACTGCTCTCTCTCCTAGACAAGCTCAAGATTTGTTGAGAGGATGGAATCTACCTTTTGGGGGATGAAGAAGACCCGAACAGGCCTCCACGTCCATGTACTCCATTGAAAGCTGGAGCCCCGGATTGGAACCCAAATAGGCAAGACCCTGTTTGCTGACACTTTTCCCTCAATTCAAGATTCACCTATGATTCCCAATGCGGGTCCCTAAGTGGGCCCTAAACTGGCTTATTCCTAGTCTCCAGTCTTTCTCATCCCAGGTTGGATTCCTCTGTCGATTCCCTCTCCAGCTGAAGGATGGTAACGTAGACGAGAGACATTTGTTTTGCTATATAATATGGACTCATGTCAATGTTTTTGTGTTTATTTTATCCTTCTCACTGTATGTTTTGCTCACAATATGTTTCTGCATAGTAACTCTTGATCCTTCACTCACAGACACCCTGACTACTGTCCCCTGATTTAATCTAATTTAAGTATTTAAGAATGTGCTCCACTTATACTTATGTCATATCTACCCAATTAGACATTATGTCTACCCCCTGATGCCACCACCCCCATAATGCTACTATAATTACTATCAACACTCGGACCACATAGGGAGTGATGGGCCTTAGGCTTAAACCGCCATCCCAAAAGAGTATTTGAATTCATAGTTGATCTCCTATTAGACCCATTGTCATACCCCCTTGATGATGCACCCTGAGTCTGTCGAGGTACATGTAGGGTGAACAACATCTCCAATTAACCTAGGGGATGGGGTGTGGTACTAGTCATCGTTTGACGCCCATTCCGCTAATCTACATGTCCTACTAACTTATTTATGACTGAGGGATGTCAATTTTGAGCCTGGAAAGCCACTCTGTTTAAGATTATTTTGCTTTTCATGAGTCTCTTCATTATCTTTGATCATCTGTATTGTGTTAATAATTGGTTTACACATGTTAGACTGTCATATGAAATACCCCAGTGCACACAGAATTTTACCAAATACTATTAGGCTTGACCCCTACAATCCTGACTACAGTGACAAGTGGGGACTACACCGTATCCTACATATCTTGCTATCCTACTAAATTATATGTTTCCCTCCTCCAACAACTAAAGCTCTGGACTCCTCAACAGGCCACTATCAATAGACTACAACACTATTCAGAATGACTGACTTAACAGTAACACGAGTGACTTCATTACCTCTTGATCCCTGGCCGGGAGTCCATGACCTACACAAGACCTTCGCCTATGTGGTGTAGTTTATGAGAGCCCTAACTTAAGATTATGAGTACCAGACCGGACTTTCCCCAACATCTGACTATAGCACAGCGTTTTGAATATCCTACACATTGGTATCTATCTGTCTTAACCATGTCCAATATTCATATCAAGACTTTGTTTACTATAATAATCCACTGAGCATTGTTGATCACAGTTTATGTTATTTAATCACATGTTTACCTTTTTTATACACATCCCTTTGTGCTGTTAGGGATAATTTGCTATCCTCCGCATCATATTTCTTTTGGGCAGAGTTGAGTAGTCTCTGCCCAGTCGAAGAGCTGTCCTAGTGTATTGTAATCTGCACACTCAATGTGAGGGGACTTAATTCCCCCACTAAAAGGAGTCTGCTTCTTAGATTTATCGCCACACACCAATTAGGAATAGCATTCCTCCAAGGAACCCATTGGGTTGAGGCTAGGGCAAACATGTTTAAACCTAGGGATTACCCAACTGTATATCATCGAGTTTCCATAAAAAGGCTAGGGGTGTTTCGATATTAATAAGTAGACATCTCTCATATGAACCCATCCATGTAGAGACTGACCCAGCAGGGCGTTATGACATTGTTATTTCCCGTATAAATAATGTTCTGTGTACCCTGGTAGCGCTATATTCTCCCAATGTTAACCAAACAAGTTTTCTCCGGAAACTCCTAAGCAAGATAAATAGGATCAAACAGGGTCACGTATTTATTGGCAGTGATTGTAACCTAGTCTTGGACCCCAGCAGAGATAGAAAATCATGCAACAAAAATTTCCCTTCTCAGGGACAGGACCATTACTCACAACACTTTAGAAGCTTAATATACCAATTCACTCTGCAAGATGTCTGGAGAGCCCTGCATCCCGATGACACTGATTACACTTGTTACTCTGCCTATGTACAGTCCTTTTCAAGGCTAGATTACTTTTTTTGCTACTCCTGGTCTTTAGAGAAAGTGAGTGGGGCGACGATTATGCCTTGTGTTTGGTCTGATCATGATGCGGTTATCCTGGAGGTTGCTTTCTCGCACTGAAGGGGCGCTAAATGCTCCTGGAGGTTGCCTGATTACTTAATCTATGACCCATATGTTTCCACCTGGGCATGGGAAATAGAAGACTTCCTACGTATGAACGACGTTGATGGTGTCTCTGACTTGACTTTGTGGGCTACATTTAAAGCCTATATGAGAGGCTTGTTTATTAGGCGGGATGGCCAGAGCAGGAGATCCAGAGGGGCCTCTTTAACCCAATTGCATTGCGACTATACTAGCCTAAGAGACCAATTGAAGAAGGGGCGACCGAGCACCTTAGCTAGGAGACTACAACTAGTTAAAAAACAAATAGAACAGCTTGAATTAGAAAAAGTTCAACGGAACCCCTCCCTTCTGAAAAAGAAATATTACCATAAAGGTGATAAAGCTGATAGGTTACTATTGCATAAATTAAGACAGCGATCCCTCTTAAATAAGATAGTGTACATAAGGAAGGATAATCACAGATTTTACTCCCCAATCAACATAGGTGAAGCCTTTGTTGACTACTACAGTCAACAATATCAGATCTCAGACCACACCTACTCTCATTACGCTCCTAAAGCTGCAATGATTGAATTTCTGGCTAATCTACACTTACCACATGTTCCTGAAAGTCACATAAACTCCCTCTCTGCGACTATTTCCACTGATGAGGTTATCACTACTATTAAGGGCCTTAAGCTCCATAAAAACCCCGGGCCCCGATGGGTATGGAGCCCTTTTTTACAAGAAGTTTGTGACTATTCTTGCACCTCTCCTGGCTAGGGTTTTTAATGCAGCTGTGGAATTAGGAAGATTTCCTAGGGAATTTCTTGAGGCCTCTATCATTGCAATCCCTAAGCCGGGAAAGGACCCTACCCTGTGTGAGAGCTACCGCCCAATTTCTCTCATAAACGGGGATATGAAGATATATGCTAAGATATTAGCAACAAGACTTAACCAAGTTCTCCCCTGCTTTGTTCATCCGGATCAGGTGGGATTTACTCCTGGTCGCCAGGGCTCGGATAACACTAGGAGACTTTTGAACATCTTCTCTGAGGTGGCGCCACTCTGGATCCCATTGGTAACCCTGTCTCTAGATGCGGAAAAGGCATTTGACAGGGTCCGATGGGATTACATGACAGAGGTACTTTGGGCTTTTCATTTCCCTAGCAAATTTATCTCTGCAGTTATATTCAAACCCTACAGCGAGGGTATGTGGACTGGGGTTTGTCTCCAGGCCCTTTGATATAAAAACGGTAGTAGGCAAGGATGCCCCTTGTCGCCTCTACTATTCACACTGATTATTGAACCTTTGGCATGCAATCTCAGGGCGTCCCCGACTGTACAAGGTCTAATATTATATGATACCCCCCATTCATTGGCGCTCTTCACTGATGACCTTACCGTGTTCCTCTCGGAACCAAAAGATTCTCTCCAAGAGCTGTTTAAACTTTTGGCGGAGTTTGCAGCTCTGTCCTACTATAAGTTAAATTATACAAAGACAGAGGCGTATGCTCTGGGTCTCCACGTTCACAGATTGGAGGCTTTGAGGGAGCAATACCCCTTTACGTGGTCTACAGACAGTTTGACACACTTAGGTATAGAACTGTCTCATGACCCCAAGCTACTGA
This sequence comes from Bombina bombina, assembly GCF_027579735.1. NCBI lineage: Eukaryota > Metazoa > Chordata > Amphibia > Anura > Bombinatoridae > Bombina > Bombina bombina. The sequence continues at coordinate 302,301,173 of NC_069503.1, read as the reverse complement.
TCAAGAAAAATTATGAGCCTCTCCTTAAGGATTTTAGAAATATAACTGCAAAATGGACTAGGATGGAAGTGTCTTGGACGGGCAGAGTTATGGCCCTGAAGATGATGTTGCTCCCTAGGCTAACGTATCTCTTCCATTGCCTACCAGTGGCTGTCCCTGCCTACCTCATTAACCATTTCCAGTCAGTTTTTATATATGGAGAGATCACCCTCCCAGAATCTCACTGCTGCAATTACAGAAACCGAGAAAATGCGTCAGCATCTCAGTTCCTAATGTAGCCCACTATTATAAGGGGGCCATGTTATAGCATATTGCTGTATGAGGGGTTCGGACTAATACTTTGAGGTGGTACCAGATTGAACAAGCTAAGTTGCCGGCAGGAGTGGATCTGGCTGACCTGATTTGGATCCCAGATCAAGCAGATGTTCTTAAGGGAATTTACAGTACTATTATAAAAACATGCCTGAGATGTTGGAGAGAGCTCTGCTCTCACAAATCGATAGCTTCTCACCCTTCGCCTATTCACTCAATGAAGGCCATACTGCAGTACCTCCCTGACTCGAGACCTAAATGCTGGGAATCCTTTTGGATTAAACAGGTTTCTGACCTTTATAGGGGAGATTTCCTTATGCTACCACCAGAAAACTTCCCAACTGATGACTTTCCTAGAGACTTACAATTCGAACATCTTAGGATGACCTCATTACGTCTCTCTTGGGGATTTCCTAAATCAGGGACCCGGACTCTCACACAGTGGGAGAGACGATGGATGGCTGGCAGAACAATTAAGGGCTCACTTTCCTTTCACTATAAACTTCTTCGTGATTCCCCCCATTTTGTTAAAACGGCTACCGTGAGGGACTGGGAGAGAGGCCTGGGGGGGTGCATTGGGATGCAGTTTGGCAACGAGCTATTCAGGGTGTGAAACTAGTGGCTCGCTGCTCGAACCTCTTTGAATTATACATTAAATTATTACGATGGCACTGGGTCCCGACTAGGTTACATAGAGTATTTCCTCTTAGACAGGCAGATTGTTGGAGGGGGTGTGGGCAGAGAGGTACTCATCTAAATATATGGTGGAGTTCCCCTAAATTGAGCACCTTTTGGGCTCGCGTGGCAGACTTACTGCTCCACTTACAGTTGGTACAGCACTTGACTGGGGATATTGCACTCTTCCACGTAGGGTTCCATAGACTTCAAAGATCTTCTAGAATCTTATGTGTCATCATTCTCCTAGCTGTGAAGTTAGCTATAGCCAGGCAGTGGGCTAGAGACTCCCCTTTGACTTTGACTCTGGTTTTGGATATTCTGGTTTATTTACAGAGAATGGAAGAATACTCAATGAGAGTAGAAGGCCACTCTGATCTCTACTACTCAGTTTGGTGCCCATGGGATGAGTTCCAGAGAAATAATCTGCAATTAAACAGTAGAGACTAGAACATTCATAATACAGACACAGAGCCCATGTAGGGTAGAAGATTCCCTAACAGTGGGTGCCTCCCTCCACCCTTCAACTTTCCTTGCCCCCTCCCCCCCCCACACACTTTTTTTTTCTCCCATTGATGGTCCTCGGAGTTGCTCTTCGGACCCTAAACTAGGAAAAAAAAATTATGTTTATACACTACCTAATTAAATGTTTATAACCTTTGAACAAAATACTACCGCATATCTTAAAACGCTCTTCCTGTTTTTGTATTCTTATCTTGTTATTACATTCTTGTAAATTGAAACAAAATTGTTTCTTTATTTCTGCAACAGCTGTTTTATGAATATTCATTAGATTACATAGAGTGACCTTAATTATACCATAAAGACCTTGGTCCCTTAGCTGGACCTGTTGTACATTGAGGTCACTGTGAAACTTTAATAACAAAATGAGGTGTTTAAGAATGACTCGCCATATCAGACTGTTCCGTGCTGCTATATGTACATTTTTTTTTTTTTATCCTGACAGCCCTTTTGAAATTGGAATGAATTGTTACCTGTTTGATATGTTCACTTTGTAAACGCAAAAGTAATTCCACTGTGCAGCAAAAAGGGACAGTGGACTGTGAAACTGCATCCCCTTTAATGTGTTCCCAATTATTCATTTTACCTACTAAAGGTATGTTAAATTGTTTACAAATAAATACTTTACCATTATTTTGTAAATTAAAATAGCTGCTTTTTTTCTTTTGAAAACTCCACCTTTACAAACAAATTCAATATTGCCGTACTGGCTACAGAAAAGCAATGTAAACTAGAGGCATTAGAAGAAAGAAATCTATCATCCGGGGTGGGACAAAGAGACCAGCTCTTTTTAAAGGGTTTTCCTGCATAATTTTTAAATAATATGAATTGTAAAGGAACAGTAAATACTTTGACATTTTTATAAAATGTTTTATTTATGAGCAATGAAACAAGTATACCTATCCTCTCTAATAAACAAGTATACATACTCCAGCCCGACCACTAAGATCCAACAATGACCTGCTCCTTGCATCCGCGACTATCACCTCCTCTCATGCTAGACTGCAGGACTTCTGTGGTGCAGCACCTACCCTCTGGAACACTCTCCCTCGCGCTGTCAGGCTTTGCCCTAATCTTTCTTTCGTTAAATGTTCCCTGAAGACTTTTCTGTTCAGAGAAGCCTACCACCCAACTCAATAATAAATTAATTTCACTTACCTAACATTTCCCTCATCTAACGCTGCATTAACATCTTTCTCAATCTTGCAATCCTCACCTCCTGTTTCTCAACCTCCTACCCTTCTAGATTGTAAATTCCCACAGGAATAGGGCCCTCCCCTCATTTCCTCCTGTATGTGTTTGCAAATTTTGTCCTGTCTCTTACAAGTCTTATATTGTTTTATTTAAATGAATTGTATCCATGGAGAGTGCTGCGGAATATGTTGGCGCTTCATAAAAAAAAAAGTATAATAATAATAATATACTTTCATGGCTTATTTTGCCCCTTTTACATTTAAATTAGCTCTGAAAATTGAGCAATGTCTAATTCTCAGAACATGAAAATCACCCTGCTGACTTATTAAAGGGACATCATACATTCATTTTTTCTTTGCATAAATGTTTTGTAGATGATCTATTTATATCGCCCATAAAGTTGTTGTTTTTTTTTTAAAAAATTTATAGTTTTGATTATTTTTAAGTAACATTGCTCTGATTTTCAGACTCCTAACCAAGCCCCAAAGTTTTATGAGAATACTGTCAGCTACCTACTCCAGCTTGCCCCTGTTTGTGTAAAGGGTATTTTCATATGCAAAAGAAGGGGGAGGGGGAGTGTCTTATTTCCCACTTGCAGTGGGCTTTCCAGCTGCCTTTTCAACAGAGCTAAACTGAGAGCTTCTAAGTAAGTTTTTAAACAGTTTTATACTGTTTTTTTATATCAGTATCTGTGCATGTTATTCTTTATAGTAGTGTCTATTACATGCAGTTATATGAAAATGAGTGTATACTGTCCCTTTAAGGCTAACTCTGTTATATATCTGTCCCTAATTGGCTTTAACCGATAACAACACAAAAACAAAGTACTTTATACTAACTTTATGACAGTAGCTAGCCTTGTTGTCTGCAGACTAAAGACCAGATTGGCTCCTCCAAATTAGGCAAATAGTGGGTGGAGTTTGTCTATTAAAAGTAATTGTAGTAAAAAGGATGTTAATTTGTTTTAAAACATTAAGACTTGTCTAATATGTTATTCTTTAGCTACACAACAGAAATGTCTTGTAATTATAAGGTGTTTAATGTCCATTTAACTGTCCCTTTAACTCGACATTGTTGCCAGTGTAATAATTACTTCTGACCTGACAGTGACCTAGTGAAGCTATTACTGACAGAAAGTCTGATAACAATTCCTGTAAATGGTGTCTAACCAGGCTTTTTGCCTTAATTAGAAAAGTATGATAGGAAAACATAACATAATTTCCATACTTCTGCTGTGCATAAGAAAAGCTATGTTATTGGAGCTGTACCCCAGCTGTTTTAGAAATATCATCAAGCAGGCTGAAGAGAGGGAGATGCTTGTGATCTGTGAGCAATGCAAAATGTAGTTAATATAAATAAGGATTACATTTGTTTATCCTTGAAATGGATTCTTGTGCACCTAAAGGGTTGGTCTGTGTGATAACACTGCTCTTAATTCCCTATGGGAATGCATTGCATGCTGATATATGGATTTTAAAGGGCCGTTATAGCTGGAAAAGGATGTGGCCCTTTATGTTATAGAGCACCAAAACATAAATGCTAGAAAATACACAGTCATGTAGCAAGTCAATCACTATGCATGTGTGTGTATCCTTTCCTCAACACAGTTGCAAACTCTCTTCTTGTAAATGATAAAAAAAAAAACTCCAGCCTCATGCTTTCCTGCCATTCCCTGTTATCAAACTAAAATGTAGGAACACAGGAACAGCAGCCCAGGTAGACTGCAGCCTATGGGCATGAAAGTGAAACTTAAAGGGAAATGAAACCCATTTTTTCTTTCTTTCATGATTTAGCAAAAGCATGTAATTTTTAAAAAAAAATATTTATTTAAATCAAGCAGAGTGTACAATCAAAATAAATTCAACCTCTTTATGCCACGCAGGGCCAGATAAACCATATTTCAGAGAACCTCAAAAAACAGTTTAAAACAATAAATTTGTTTTATCTTGATAAATTAATGGTCCCCTCAACATAAAGTTTGTACACTGAACTGGGGTCTTTCTATTTTATTTATATTAATTAAATGAAACACAAAACAAAACAACATAAAAAAGAGAGAGATAAAAAAAAAGGGGGGGGGGGGAGGGGGGAAGGGGGAGGAGGAAAGGGGAGTGGAGGAGGGAAAGGGGTAGAAAAAGGAGAAGGGATATAGGGATATAAAAGGGGACCCCCCGCGTCAGAACACATTCAGATCTCTACCAAGCGCCCAGGAGGACCAGTTCCGTGTTCCTGAAGGGGAATATAAGGTCATGCATTTCTGTGTCTTGTAGTGACTTAATGAAAGCAGACCATTTACTAAAGAATCGTCTGATGTCTAAGTCATTGTCTAGGTTAGTATCCCTTTGTTCTAAGAGGCATTGTTTTTTCAGACAGTTCTTTATCTCTGGGATAGATGGTATTGCCCTTGTCTTCCATTTTTTAAAGATAAGATATCTAGTTGCCAAGATAGATAGAAATACCAATTTGTCCTCTGGGTTATGATCCCCATGACCGAAAACAATCAGTGACTGTGTAAGACCCGGATGGGTTTTGTTGATCCAGAACTCTAATTTATACCAGAGGTATCTTATTCTAGGGCAACTCCAGATCATATGTATTATGTCCGCTGCGGGGAGTGAACATTTTGGACATTTATTAAAACTAGCATAGTGGATTTTGTCGCCTTTTTTGGGGGTGAAGTATGCATTGTGGAGAAGTTTAATGTGCATCTCACGCCATGTAGCTGAGAGAGAGACCTGAGCCACTTTACAAAATGAACTTTGAATGATTTTTGTATCAATAATCGATTGTGGTAGTAGCTTATTCCATAAAGCAGTAATTTTCTCTAGCTCTACATCGCCTTTGCCTGATTTAAGTAGCTGATAGCATGGGAAGATGGACCTAATGCCGTTTTTAAACAGAGTGATCCAACCTTCCAGTTTTCCCAGACTCCAGCTCCAGCCTGTCTCATTCACTAGTTCGAGTAGGAGATGTCTGACTTGTAGGAATGCAAAAAATTCCTTGTTGTTGATATGGAACTCTGCTTTTAACTCGTCAAAGGATTTGACGATGTTCCTTTCTGAGTCCCAAAGTTGTATCACCCTACTCAGGCCTAAGTCTTGCCACTTCCTGAAAATTCCTGAACTAACTCCTACGGGGAATTTCGGATTTCCCTGTATTGGAAGATAGTGAGAGATTTTCCCATTTAGGGATAGTATATTACATTAAAGCATGTAATTTTAAACAACTTTCTAATTTACTTATATCTGATTTGCTTTGTTCCCTTGATATCCTTTGCTGAAAATAATATTTAGATAGGCTCAAGTAGCTGCTGATTGGTGGCTGCACATAGAGGCCATGTGTGATTGGCTCACCCAGGTGCATTGCTATTTCTTCAACAAAGGATATCTAAAGAATGAAGCAAATTAGATAATAAAAGTAAATTGAAATGTTTAAAATTGTATTCTCTTTCTGAATCATGAAAGAAACATTTTGGGTTCAGTGTCCCTTTAAATTTTTATGGTGCAGAAAGAGGATGCCATTTAAAAAGACTTTTCAATTTATTCTACTATCAAATTTTATTTGTTCTCTTGGTATTCGTTTTTTGCTTTTCATATGATTTTTACTTTTCTACACCTTAAAACTGATCAAAATCAGGGGAGTCTTTACCTTACGGGCTGTAACTCACTGTTTAAAATGCTCCCAAAATATAAAAAATAATATCTGCCACTTTTTTTTTATCATAATCTTTGTCTTTCATGCCCATATAGATCACAATAGTAGATCAGTTAATTGCATAGCCATCCTACACTAACATACAAAATCAAACTCTATAAATAAGTAAAATCATTTATTTAATACAATAAAAATAGAAATAAATAAAAAGAAAGGGATATTCTTTTACAATGTGGAAGATGCAAATATACACATAACAATGAAAACTGCTAGGCTAACGTTTAAGGGACCCTTAATCATTTAACATAAAATCCATTCTTCTGTTTTATAGCTACTTGTTATAAATAAATAAAATTCACATGATAATTTAATCTCATATAATACAAATTAAACCAAATCCTATATAGGCCCAGATTACAAGTGGCGAGCTAATGATATCGAGGGTCGCGATACGCATTGTCGCTTGACTGCACTATAATTTGCAGACCTGGTGACTTGAGACCTGAAGTTAAGTGTAAAGCTTATAAAAAGTTGCACAAAACACAACAAAAACATATTAAAATATTACACTTGATTTATACACTTTTTAATTTAAAAAAAAATATATATTATTAAAAATGTTTTTAAGGGTTAAAAGGGATATGATATATGTCAACGTATTGGACTGGGAAGGGCTCCAATGTGTGTATGTATATATATATATATATATATATATATATATATATATATATATATATAAGTATTTAAATTAAAGTATTTCTAACTCACCATCGGTAAACTGATAGTTCTTTTTGTAGCGTGCCTTTCGTGCGCTAACTTTTTACTTTCAACTTGTAATACTCACGCATATCCAGTTGCACTAAAATTTGAACTAGAGAGCAAGCAAAAAGAATACTTATCTGGCCACTTGTAATCTTGTACAATTTACAACTGAAAAGGGCACTATACAGCAGACAGGTCAAATTTAAAAGGAGTCAGAGCATAGGCAAACACACCTTTCCTTAGAGTCTACCTGATCTGCTGTCCGCAGCATGATAACGGTGGGCGGGAGCGGCATGGCTGGTTAGGAGTGGGCGTGGCGGGACCGGGCACGGTCACGTGCATGCGAGAGAGAGAGATATCAAAAGAGAGGGAGGAGAGAGAGAGAAAGAGAGGGGAAATAGCAAAAGAGAGGGGAGAGAGAGCAAAAGAGAGGGGAGAGAGAGCAAAAGAGAGGGGAAAGAGCAAAAGAGAGGGAAGAGAGAGCAAAAGAGAGGGGGGAGAGAGAGAGCAAAAGAGAGGGGGAGAGAGAGGGCAATAAAGAGGGGGAGAGAGAAAAGTAGAGTGGGGGTAGAGAGTGAGCAAAAGAGAGGGGGAGAGAGAGCAAAAGAGACGGGGAGAGAGAAAAATAGAGGGGGGAGAGAGAGCAAAAGAGAGGGAGAGAGAGAGCAAAAGAGAAGGGGAGAGAGAGAGAGAGAGCAAAAGAGAGGGGGGAGAGAGAGGGCAAAAGAGAGGGGGAGAAAGAAAAATAGAGGGGGGAAGAGAGAGAGAGCAAAAGAGAGGGGAAAGAGAGCAAAAGAGAGGGGGAGAGAGAGCAAAAGAGAGGGGAGAGAGAGAGCAAAATAAAGGGGGAGAAAGAAGAGAGGGGCGGAGAGAGAAAAAGAGAGGGAGAGAGAGAGAGCAAAAGAGAAGTGGGGAGAGAGCAAAAGAGAGGGGGGGAGAGAGAGCAAAAGAGGGAGAGAGAGTGCAAAAGAGAGAGGGGAGAGAGCGCAAAAGAAAGGGGAGAGAGAGAGAGAGAACAAAAGAGAGGGGAGAGAGAGAGCAAAAGAGAGGGCGGAGAGAGTGCAATAGAGAAGGGGAGAGAGAGCACAAAAGAGAGGGGGAGAGAGAGCGCAAAAGGGAGAGGGAAAGAGAGAGAGAGCAAAAGAGAGGTGGAGCGAGAGAGAGCGCAAAAGAGAGGGGGTGAGAGCGCAAAAGAGAGGGAGAGAGAGCGCAAAATAGAGGGGGGAGAGAGAACAAAAGAGAAGGGGAGAGAAAGCAAAAGAGGGGGGGAGAGAAAGGGGTGGGACCGCTGTACTGCAAAAAATGGTCCGTGTGAACAGGCTTTAGGACTAGTATACCAATAAATCACAGATATGCAAATAGTTAAAATATTTAATAAGAACAATATATAAAATGAAATAGTAACAGCAATATACTCAAAAATTAATCATGCTAGCATAAATTTCAAAATAGTTAAAAAATACCACCTTATCCAAAAAGTTTAAAAAGCCATTTTATCCTGACAATACAATTGAATTTGCCTAAAAAGCATACTTGCACAGTTCCAGTGTGTCACTGTATACTGTCCTAATAATTTCCAACCAGCTTTATACTGGATTTTGAGAACAGAGTCGCATCGGCTATTTTTATATATATACTGATGAATCGTTTCAGACAATACAATAGAATAAGCCAAAAACTTAATTACACAGTTCCACTGTTATTACATGTGTATCACTGTTATACTATCCCCAATAATTTCCAACCAGCTTTTTTCTGGATTATGAGAACAGAGCCGCATTGGCTAAAACTGGGAAATAACAACCGCTTCACCTGCATTTGTGATTGGTAATGCGGTTGACCATCTGATCTGCTCTTTCAATATCAGGCTTGATAGATAATGGCTTTTAAGTGTCACAGTGGCACCCCACAGTCCTCGAAGTGTTTCGCCCGTTTATAGGTCTTTATCAAGATATAATACTGTGCATGGGGCCAGCTATTTATACTGTTCAGGTTCCTGTGATTGGTTGATGGTTTAAAGGGACAGTATACACTCATTTTCATATAACTGCATGTAATAGACACTACTATAAAGAATAACATGCACAGATACTGATATAAAAATCCAGTATTAAATGGTTTAAAAACGTACTTAGAAGCTTTCAGTTTAGCTCTGTTGAAAAGGTAGCTGGAAAGCCCACTGCAAGTGGGAGATAAGACACTCCCCCCCTCCCCACTTCTTTTGCATATGAAAAGACCCTTTACACAAACAGGAGCAAGCTGGAGAAGGTAGCTGACGGTATTCAAATTAAACTTTGGGGCTTGGTTAGAGCAATGTTATTTAAAAATAAGCAAAATTATACATTTTTAAAAAAAACAACTTTATGGATCTACAAAACATTTATGCAAAGAAAAAAATGAGTGTATAATGGCCCTTTAAATGTGAATTAATAAAAATCAAAGTTCACAAATTTTAAGGTGGTATTGATAAATCTTCTCTCATGTTCTTATTCACTACATAACAAACATATTCACAGTACTAGACATAGGAGTCTGAAAAATGTATCAAACACAGGATATACCTTAAACGTATATAACTTCAAACATATGTCATTTGTGTGTTCTCATATACACTTGGGGATCCTCGGATGAGAATCATATTTGGCATATCATACAACAATAGCTAAAGTGCATTTGGATGTGCATATCAATTATAATTCATGGCTCTATTATATTCTATCTATACAAATAAAAATGCAAGACATTGAGATAAAATGAAAAACTACAAAAACTACATTCTTATAGAAATAAGTCGCCTAAAGGGCTCACTAGTTATAAAAAAACCTATTTACATCTATCTCTGAGTTCAATCCTTTCGGTTGTAAAGTTTTAATTTTATATATTAGCTCCGCCTCCTTGTATAATAATTTATCCTCAAGGCTACCGCCTCTCCAATCTGGCCCTACTTTTTGAATACCCCAGAATTTCAAATGTTTGGGGTTATTATTATGGAATTCCCTAAAGTGTTTGTAAATATAGTTTTCTTTCTTACCATTTTTGCTACAACTCAGATGCTCCCTTATCCTCTCCCTTAGGGTTATGTGTTGTTTCCCCCAAATATTGTATTTTACAAGAATATTCAATTAAATAAATTAGTCCCTTGTCAGTGCATCTGATTGTATCTTTTATATCATATTTCTCCCCTGTTTGTACTGATACAAAACGTTTTATCTTAGTAGCATACTGACAGGCTTTTAAGAAGAATGAGTCCCTAAAAAGCTGAATATTAGGATACAGTAAAAAAGAAACTATGCTAATTTATGAGCGCTATATGCTAACCATCTATAAAACAAAATAAAAGATATTGTTAAGCAACAATGTCTCAATTATTTCTAATCAGACAAAAATAGAACAATGTATACAATTAAATGCAAAGATAAATATTAAAAAAATAAAGCTTGTACAATTTAATAATACATTAAATATATATAAAAACTATATATATATTTTTGTCCCCTGCTTGTAATATTTCACTTGAAGCATTTAGAGTAAATCTTTTGTCTTTTCTCATACTGACAGGCTTTACATGTATAGCATGGGAAAAAACCCTTTACCTTATCTCCATATAGGTCCCTACAGTGCGAAATGTTATTCTCTTTTTTTAATTCACTTGGGGCAAATATATTTTTAAGGTTTTTTGCTTTCCTAAAAATCATTCTGGGATAGGGAGTAATCTTATCCCTTATATAAAAGTCTCCCTGAATTAGATGCCAATGCTTCCTAAGTACAATTTTATGAATTTATGATCACTATTAAAATTTGTGATAAATGGGGTGTCTATACAATTTCCATCCTTGGGTTTGATTTCAGTTTTGACCTTTGGTTCTATTAATTTCGACCTATTTCTCTAGCTTTTGTAATTGCTGTTGGTATTAGGTCATCTTTATAACCTCTTTCATTACATTTTTTCTCCAATACCCTTACTTGGTCATTATAATCACTTCATTTCGTACAGTTTTTACTTATCCTAAGAGTTTGCCCATAGGGTATATTTTCTTTCCACTTCATCAAGTGGCAGCTGTCTCCGTGGATGTAATTATTTGCATCCACCTTTTTGAAGTGGATGCGGGTATTAAGATCCCCATTTTCTAATTTAATTTCTAAGTCTAAATATACGATCATTTCTTCACTATATGTATATGTTAGATTTATGTTAGATTTATTCCTATATTCTTTAAAACCCCACTTGTTATCTAGCCCATAATAGGTTAAATCTAGTACAGAATATGAGTACACTAGTTTACAACATCCAATGCATTTGTCATATAACAACACTGATGTAAAACGTACATTAAATTAATGTAAATGTCAAGATAAAGTTGATCATTTAAATTCACCAACTAATCTATAAATAAACTGATATCCTAATCCTGATTTATGCCACTGAGGTTACTAATTTGCAAATTGTGGGCAAGATCTACAAGTCGTGCGTTATGAGATTTCCGCCCGTGATGTGGTCTTTTCACAATTAATTTCCATTGCGCAGCTATTACAAGTTTTGAAAAATCGCGATTGTGTGCACATTTGCCTTTTATGCAACAATCCTTTCCGTGTTCGAACATCTGTAGTTAACAGTTTTGCGCAACAAAAAAGTTTCACAAAACATTTTAAAAATACTTTACAAAGTACTCTAACACTCATATTAACACTGTCTAATAAAAATGATTTAAAAAAATATTGAACACAAAAGTTATAAGGGCTCAAATATACGAGATCTCAGGTGATAGAAAAAAAGCAGACAAAGGTATTTTACATTGGCATACACATACATAGAGAAATATGGATTTATATGTATAGACATATGTTTAACAATGGAGATAATGAAAAAAGTGATATTCGCATATAGATCTCAAGCTATATTCATATACATATCTCGCTATAAACAGATATCAGTCCAAAAATCATCAAATATATAAATATTTATTTATAAATAAATAAAACATATTCCATTATGAAAACATTTTCGCAATATGAAATATTTGCAGTTTCATGTACACTTTTCAAGGAGAACACGTCAAGGGATTTGTGCAACATATTAGGGTTTTTGTGTGTGTTTTTTTTTTAGATTTGTCTTCTCCATTAACTTCTATGGGGAATATGTGAGCGTGCAGGCGATTTACCTGTTTAGATTACACGACTTAAAGCGCGGGCAAAATAACGCCTAGATTTAGAGTTCTGCGTTAGCCGTCCAAACCAGCGTTAAGGGGTCCTAATGTTGGTTTTGGCCGCCCACTGGTATTTAGAGTCAGTCAGGAAAGGGTCTAACACTCACTTTCCAGCCGCAACTTTTCCATACCGCAGATCCCCTTACGTCAATTGCGTATCCTATCTTTTCAATGGGATTTTTATAACTCCGGTATTTAGAGTCGTTTCTGAAGTGAGCGTTAGACATCTAACGACAAAACTCCAGCCGCAGGAAAAAAGTCAGTAGTTAAGAGCTTTCTGGGCTAACGCCGGTTTCTAATACACTAACACCCATAAACTACCTATGTACCCCTAAACCGAGGTCCCCCCACATCGCCGACACTCGAATAAATTTAATATAAATATAATATAGGTGTCGGCGATGTTAGGGGCAGCAGATTAGGGGTACATAGCTATAATGTAGGTTGCGGCGGTGTCCGGAGCGGCAGATTAGGGGTTAAAAGTCTAATGCAGGGGTCAGCAATAGCGGGGGCGGCAGATTTGGGGTTAATAAGTGTAAGGTTAGGGGTGTTTAGACTCGGGGTTCATGTTAGGGTGTTAGGTGCAGACTTAGGAAGTGTTTCCCCATAGAAAACAATGGGGCTGCGTTAGGAGCTGAACGCTGCTTTTTTGCAGGTGTTAGGTTTTTTTTCAGCTCAAACTGCCCCATTGTTTCCTATGGGGGAATCGTGCACGAGCACGTTTTTGAAGCTGGCCGCGTCCATAAGCAACGCTGGTATTGAGGGTTGAAGTGGCGGTAAATATGCCTGTACGCTCCCTCTTTGGAGCCTAACGCAGCCCTTCAGAGAACTCTCAATACCAGCGTTGTTTAAAAGGTGCGGGGGGGGGGAAACAAGCGTAGCTAACGCACCCCTTCTAACGCAAAACTCTAAATCTAGGTGTATGTTATTTTGCAACTTGCAATAGCTGTGCAACCCCAAATGTGAAAAAGCCATAACTCACGCAGTGATTTGCTGCACAATTTGTAATCTTGCCCTGTATATCCAAAAAAGCTGTTTTGTACAGTAACTTATACTTATTTCCACCCCTAGGTGGCAGACTCACACACTCAATGATAAATATTGAAAGTAGAAATGTGCAGCAAAGAAAAATTTGTATTCTGAAAATGTAGTTTTCAGAATATTTGTTTGCTGCACAATTCAGTATTTGTTTTGAAATACTGAATATTCTGTAAGATTTACATTTTTTTCATTATGTAGTAGTATGAGGAAGGGTAATAAGTGTTATTGGTGCTGTTAGTGGGACCAGTGCAGTATGTTCAGGGTTAAGGGCAGTTGGGGCACCAGTGTAAATAGCAGTTAAGGAGGGATAACTGGCTTGGATTTAGTTTAGTTAAGGGACAAGGTTAATTGTGATTAGGATTAATAGCAGTGCAGTTAGTACAGGGATGCACACTGTGTGGTGTGGTTTACAGGGTCAAGGGTGAATAAATGTTAAGGTTTAGGGTTACTAGGTCATCAGGAGATTAGAGAGTTCTGATTTTTCCCAATATACATACAATGGCCCCCATGTATCAAAAGGTGTGCGGACAGCTTCTAAACTTGAGAAGCTGTCTGCACACCTTTCCTGCATACAGGTCTGTTCGTCCGCTGGCCCGTATGAAGCATTACACACTCTGCTAAGTTTGTAATGCCCGCCCCTTCACTGATGCGACAGAAGGGACTGTCAATCACCAAGAGCGAGCAAGCTCTCTGTGATTTCTCTTCACCACCTCAGAGGTGGCAAAGAGTGTATGAAGCAGCGGTCATAAGAACGCTGCTTGTTACATTGCAGGAAGCAGGCTCATATGTGCCAACCTTCCCCACAAGGGCTCCAGAGCAGCTTCCGCTGCTTCGTACATGGAGCCCTAAATATAAATAACTCTGTTACCTAAAAATACCTTTCTGTCAATTTCAAATAAGCAATAAGATATAATCAATAATGGATTTGTCAGATAACTATCTTTGCCAATTATGTTACCTCATATTAAAGGGACAGTTCACCCAAAAATTTTCTCCCCTTTAAATTATTCCCAATGATCCTTTTAACCTGCTAGAGTGTATTAAATTGGTTACAAGTAGCTCCTTTACTCCTATTTCAGCATTTTTAAATAGCTGATTTAGCCTGTGGTATCGCCACCTATACTGAACAAATTAATACTGGAGTATAAGCTATTGAATAGCCTAAGTATACACAGCCAGCAGAAGAGATTACACTCTCAGTGGGATGCAGGATAGTTAAGTAATAAAATGATAATTTATTTCATGTAATTGGCAAGAGTCCATGAGCTAGTGACGTATGGGATATACATTCCTACCAGGAGAGGCAAAGTTTCCCAAACCTCAAAATGCCTATAAATACACCCCCCACTACACCCACAATTCAGTTTTACAAACTTTGCCTCCTATGGAGGTGGTGAAGTAAGTTTGTGCTAGATTTCTACGTTGATATGCGCTTCTCAGCATACTGAAGCCCGGTTCCTCTCAGAGTGCAGTGAATGACAGAGGGATGTGAAGGGAGTATTACCTATTGAATACAATGGTCATCCTAACGGGGAACTATTTCATAGGTTCTCTGTTATCGGTCGTAGAGATTCATCTCCTACCTCCCTTTTCAGATTGACGATATACTCTTATATACCATTACCTCTACTGATTCTCGTTTCAGTACTGGTTTGGCTATCTACTTTTTGTAGATGAGTGTCTTTTGGTAAGTATGTTTTCTTTTATTTATGACACTCTCAGCTATGGTTTGGCACTTTATATGTAAAGTTCTAAATATATTTTATACTTATATTTGCCATGATTCAGGTTAATCAATATATTTCCTTCTTACAGACTGTCAGTTTCATTTTGGGAAATGCATATGAAAAAATTATTTCTTACCTGAAATTTTTCATATTGACTTTCTTTTCTAAATTGCGGGCTGTTAGGCTCGCGGGAGCGCAAAATGCTATCATTTATTGCGTCATTTTTGGTGCGAGAATTTTTTGGCGTGAGAATTACGTTTGTTGATGCAATGACGTCATTTCCGGCGTTTTAGTTGGCACTGAGAGTTTTCACGTAGTTGCTTTATCTATGATGCTCGTGTTTGTTGCAGACGTTTTTGGTGCCAAAAAATATTTTGTCAGTTGTGGGCGTCATACTTGGTGCCAGATTTTTGACATTATTTAAGTCATTATTTCTTTTTGCTTCTGGTTTCAAGAGGCTTATTCTGTTTGCATTTTTTCCCATTCCTGAAACTGTCATATAAGGAAATTGATAATTTTGCAAAATGTCTCAATCTGACCGTGTCTCAGAATCTACTTCTGGAATGCTGCTGCCTGATGTCGGTTCTACCAAAGCTAAGTGCATTTGTTGTAAACTTGTGGTAACTGTTCCTCCGGCTGTAGTTTGTGTTAGTTGTCATGATAAACTTTTAAAAGCAGACAATATTTCCATTAGTAGTAATCCATTACCTGTTGTTGTTCCTTCAACATCTAATGTTCAGGATATTCCTGTTAATGTGAGAGAATTTGTTTCTAATTCTATTCAGAAGGCCCTGTCTGTTATACCACCTTCTAATAAATGTAAAAGGTCTTTTAAAACTTTTCATAAATTCGATGAAGATTCTGCCTCAGATATTGACACTGATAAAACTTCATATTTATTTAAAATGGAGTATATTCGTTCTTTATTAAAAGAGGTGTTGATTGCTTTAGATATGGAGTAGACTAGTCCTCTTGATATTAAAACCAGTAAACGTTTAAATTCGTTTTTTAAACCTCATGTAGTTATTCCAGAGGTTTTTCCCGTTCCTGATGCTATATCAGATGTAATTTCTAGGGAATGGAATAGTCTAGGTACTTCATTTACTCTTTCTTCAAGGTTTAAGAAACTGTACCCTTTGCCGACTGATAGATTAGAGTTTTGGGAAAAGATCCCCAAAGTTGATGGGGCTATCTCTACTCTTGCAAAGCGTACTACTATTCCTACGGCAGATAGTACTTCTTTTAAAGATCCTTTAGATAGGAAGCTTGAATCTTATCTAAGGAAGGCGTATTTATGTTCAGATCATCTTCTTAGGACTGCTATTTCTTTGTCTGATGTTGCTGCAGCTTCAACTTTTTGGTTGGAAACTTTAGCGCAACAAGTACCAGATCCTAATTTGTATAGCATTGTTAAGCTGATTCAACATGCTAATAATTTCATTTGTGATGCCATTTTTTATATCATTAGAATTGATGTCAGGTATATGTCTTTAGCTATTATAGCTAGTAGAGCTTTATGGCTTAAATCTTGGAATGCGGATATGACTTCTAAGTCAACGTTGCTATCTATTTCTTTCCAAGGTAATAAATTATTTGGTTCTCAGTTGGATTCTATTATTTCAACTGTCACTGGGGGGAAGGGAGCCTTTTTGCCTCAGGATAAAAAATCTAAGGGTAAATTTAGGGCTGCTAACCGTTTTCGTTCCTTTCATCAGAATAAGGAACAGAAACCTGACCCTTCCCCTAAAGGAAAGGTTTCCAATTGGAAGCCTTCTCCAGTCTGGAATAAATCCAAGCCTTTTAGAAAATCAAAATCAGCCCCCAAGTCCGCATGAAGGTGTGGCCCTCATTCCAGCACAGCTGGTAGGGGGCAGACTAAGATTTTTCAAAGATGTTTGGATCAATTCAATCCAAAATCATTGTATCCAGAACATTGTTTCTCAAGGGTACAGAATAGGTTTCAAGGTAAGACCGCCTGTGAGAAGTTTCTTTCTCTCACGTATTCCAGTGAACCCAGTAAAGGCTCAGGCTCTCCTGAAGTGTGTTTCAGCCCTGGAGTTATCCGGGGTAATTGTGCCAGTTCCCTTTCCGGAACGGGGTCTGGAGTTTTATTCAAATCTGTTCATTGTTCCAAAGAAAGAGAATTCTTTCAGACCAGTTCTGGATCTAAAAAAATTTAAATTGTTATGTAAGAATACCAACATTCAAAATGGTGACTATAAGGACTATTCTGCCTTTTGTTCAGCAAGGGCATTATATGTCCACAATAGACTTACAGGATGCATATCTTCATATTCCGATTCATCCAGATCACTATCAGTTCCTGAGATTCTCTTTTCTAGACAAGCATTACCAATTTGTTGCTCTTCCTTTTGGCCTAGCAACAGCTCCAAGGATCTTTTCAAAGGTTCTCGGTGCCCTACTCTCTGTAATCAGAGAGCGGGGTATTGCGGTGTTTCCTTATTTGGACGATATCTTGGTACGTGCTCAGTCTTTACATTCTGCAGAATCTCATACAAATCAACTAGTGTTGTTTCTTCAAAGACATGGTTGGAGGATCAATTTACCAAAAAGTTCCTTGATTCCTCAGATAAGGGTAACCTTTTTAGGATTCCAAATAGATTCAGTATCCATGACTTTGTCTCTAACAGACAAAAGACGTCTGAAATTGGTTTCAGCTTGTAGGAACCTTCAGTCTCAGTCATTCCCTTTAGTAGATATGTGCATGGAGGTTTTAGGTCTCATGACTGCAGCATCGGACGCGATCCCCTTTGCTCATTTTCACATGAGACCTCTTCAGCTTTGTATGCTGAGCCAATGGTGCAGGGATTATACAAAGATTTCACAATTAATATCCTTAAATCCCAGTAGTCGACTATCTCTGACTTGGTGGTTAGATCACCATCATTTAGTTCAGGGGGCCTCTTTTGTTCATCCAACCTGGACTGTGATTACAACAGATGCAAGTATTTTAGGTTGGGGAGCTGTCTGGGGATCTCTGACAGCGCAGGGGGTTTGGAAATCTCAAGAGGTGAGATTACCAACCAATATTTTGGAACTCCATGCGATTCTCAGAGCTCTTCAGTTTTTGCCTCTTCTGAAGAGAGAACCGTTTATTTGTTTTCAGACAGACAATGTCACAACCATGGCGTATGTCAATCATCAAGGTGGGACTCACAGTCCTCAAGCTATGAAAGAAGTATCTCGGATACTTGCATGGGCGGAATCCAGCTCCTGTCTAATCTCTGCAGTCCATATCCCAGGTATAGACAATTGGGAAGCGGATTATCTCAGTCGCCAGACTTTACATCCGGGAGAATGGTCTCTTCACCCAGATGTGTTTATTCAGATTGTTCAGATGTGGGGGCTTCCAGAAATAGATCTGATGGCTTCTCATCTAAACAGGAAACTTCCCAGGTATCTGTCCAGGTCCAGGGATCCTCAGGCGGATGCAGTGGATGCATTGTCACTTCCTTGGCATTATTAACCTGCTTATGTCTTTCCACCTCTAGTTCTTCTTCCAAGAGTGATTTCCAAAATCATAATGGAGCGTTCATTTGTACTGCTGGTGGCTCCAGCATGGCCACACAGGTTTTGGTATGCGGATCTTGTTCGGATGTCCAGTTGCCAACCTTGGCCACTTCCGTTAAGGCCAGACCTTCTATCTCAAGGTCCATTTTTCCATCAGGATCTCAAATCATTAAATTTGAAGGTATGGAGATTGAATGCCTAGTGCTTAGTCATAGAGGTTTCTCTGTCTCAGTGATTAATACTATGTTGCAGGCTCGCAAATCAGTGTCTAGAAAGATTTATTACCGAGTTTGGAAGACTAACATTTCATGGTGTTCTTCTCATAAATTCTCTTGGCATTCTTTTAGAATTCCTAGAATTTTACAGTTTCTTCAGGATGGTTTGGATAAGGGTTTGTCTGCAAGTTCCTTGAAAGGACAAATCACTGCTCTTTCTGTTCTGTTTCACAGAAAAATTGCTAATCTTCCTGATATTCATTGTTTTGTACAGGCTTTGGTTCGTATCAAGGCTATCATTAAGCCAATTTCTCATCCTTGAAGTCTTAATTTGGATTTGAGGGCTTTACAGGCTCCTCCGTTTGAGCCTATGCATTCTCTGGACATTAAATTACTTTCTTGGAAAGTATTGTTCCTTTTGGCCATCTCTGCTGCTAGAAGAGTTTCTGAATTATCTGCTCTTTCTTGTGAGTCTCCTTTTCTGATTTTTCATCAGGATAAGGCGGTTTTTCGGACTTCATTTAAATTTTTACCTAAAGTTATGAATTCCAACATCATTAGTAGAGAAATTGTTGTCCCTTCATTTTGTCCTAATCCTAAGAATTCTTTGGAAAGATCTTTACATTCTTTGGATGTGGTAAGAGCTTTGAAATATTATGTTGAAGCTACTAAAGATTTCAGAAAGACTTCTAGTCTACTTGTTATCTTTTCTGGTTCTAGGAAATGTCAGAAGGCTTCTGCCATTTCTTTGGCGTCTTGGTTAAAGCTTTTGATTCCTCATGCTTATTTGGAGTCGGGTAAATCCCCGCCTCAGAGGATTACGGCTCATTCTACTAGGTCAGTTTCTACTTCCTGGGCTTTTAAGAATGAAGCTTCTGTTGACCATATTTGCAAAGCAGCAACTTGGTCTTCTTTGCATACTTTTACTAAATTCTACCATTTTGATGTTTTCTCTTCTTCAGAAGCAGTTTTTGGTAGAAAATTACTTCAGGCAGCTGTTTCAGTTTGATTCTTCTGCTTATAATTTTCAGTTTTTTTCATTATAAAGATTAAAACTTTTGATTTGGGTTGTGGATTAATTTTTCAGCGGAATTGGCTGTCTTTATTTTTATCCCTCCCTCTCTAGTGAATCTTGCGTGGTGTTCCACATCTTGGGTATTTGCTATCCCATACGTCACTAGCTCATGGACTTTTGCCAATTGCATGAAAGAAAACATAATTTATGTAAGAATTTACCTGATAAATTAATTTCTTTCATATTGGCAAGAGTCCATGAGGCCCACCCTTTTTATGGTGGTTTTGATTTTTTTGTATAAAGCACAATTATTCCAATTCCTTGTTGATGTTTTCTTATCACCCCACTAAACTGAATTGTGGGTGTGGTGGGGGGGTGTATTTATAGGCATTTTGAGGTTTGGGAAACTTTGCCCCTCCTGGTAGGAATGTATATCCCATACGTCACTAGCTCATGGACTCTTGCCAATTACATGAAATAAATTATCATTTTATTACTTAACTATCCTGCATCCCACTGAGAGTGTAATCTCTTCTGCTGGCTGTGTATACTTAGGCTATTCAATAGCTTATACTCCAGTATTAATTTGTTCAGTATAGGTGGCGATACCACAGGCTAAATCAGCTATTTAAAAATGCTGAAATAGGAGTAAAGGAGCTACTTGTAACCAATTTAATACACTCTAGCAGGTTAAAAGGATCATTGGGAATAATTTAAAGGGGAGAAAATTTTTGGGTGAACTGTCCCTTTAATATGAGGTAACATAATTGGCAAAGATAGTTATCTGACAAATCCATTATTGATTATATCTTATTGCTTATTTGAAATTGACAGAAAGGTATTTTTAGGTACCAGAGTTATTTATATTTAGGGCTCCATGTACGAAGCAGCGGAAGCTGCTCTGGAGCCCTTGTGGGGAAGGTTGGCACATATGAGCCTGCTTCCTGCAATGTAACAAGCAGCGTTCTTATGACCGCTGCTTCATACACTCTTTGCCACCTCTGAGGTGGTGAAGAGAAATCACAGAGAGCTTGCTCGCTCTTGGTGATTGACAGTCCCTTCTGTCGCATCAGTGAAGGGGCGGGCATTACAAACTTAGCAGAGTGTGTAATGCTTCATACGGGCCAGCGGACGAACGGACCTGTATGCAGGAAAGGTGTGCAGACAGCTTCTCAAGTTTAGAAGCTGTCCGCACACCTTTTGATACATGGGGGCCATTGTATGTATATTGGGAAAAATCAGAACTCTCTAATCTCCTGATGACCTAGTAACCCTAAACCTTAACATTTATTCACCCTTGACCCTGTAAACCACACCACACAGTGTGCAAACCTGTACTAACTGCACTGCTATTAATCCTAATCACAATTAACCTTGTCCCTTAACTAAACTAAATCCTTGCCAATATGAAAGAAATTAATTTATCAGGTAAATTCTTGCATAAATTATGTTTTTCCATTGTTCTCTCTGTGTAATGAGCTTTGGTGTTCCAGCCAAATAAAAGATAAGGAAACAAGTTTACACAAACTTAGAACATAATGAGATCTGATATCACCTTTAAGTTCAACCCATTGTAATAGGCTGTGGTTTCAAAGCACAAAATCAGCTACTTCATATACACAAATAAGCATGAAAATGGAATTTCTCAAATATTTTATACTCTGCAGTTGGTATAACAAGTCATTTAAAATACATTAATGGAAAAACAATTTTACAGAGTACTGTCCATTTAAATAATATGTAAGATTGCACTTTATTTTAAATCAGAGCTTCTTTTTGGCAGCAGCCCCTTTTCATTGGCCATCCCACGCTTCAACTATTGCCTATTGAGTAAAGTATTTGCTAGCTCTGCAGATACAATTTGATATCTACAGAGTAATGAGCTCATCCTTGGAAATGAGCGACTCTTCTCTTCAGTCAGGGATCTTGTGTATATACTGTATGTTGGTTACATATGGGGTTTCACATTAAAGTGACGGTAATTCCTAGCGTTTTTAAGACTTTCACATGAAGTTTTTTTATACTTTATGACTGAAAGTCCTCTTTATTTAAAGTACTGGTAAATCCTAGGCCTAGATTTAGAGTTGGGCGGTAGCCGTCAAAACCAGCGTTAGAGGCTCCTAACGCTGGTTTTGGGCTAACTCCGGTATTTAGAGTCAGTCATTAAAGGGTCTAACGCTCACTTTCCAGCCGCGACTTTTCCATACCGCAGATCCCCTTACGTCAATTGCGTATCCTATCTTTTCAATGGGATCTTTCTAACGCCGGTATTTAGAGTCGTGTCTGAAGTGAGCATTAGAAATCTAACGACAAAACTCCAGCCGTAGAAAAAAGTCAATAGTTAAGAGCTTTCTGGGCTAACGCTGGTTTATAAAGCTCTTAACTACTGTGCTCTAAAGTACACTAACACCCATAAACTACCTATGTACCCCTAAACCGAGGTCCCCCCACATCGCCGCCACTCGATTAAATTTTTATAACCCCTAATCTGCCGACCGCCACCTACGTTATACTTATGTACCCCTAATCTGCTGCCCCTAACACCGCCGACCCCTATATTATATTTATTAACTCCTAACCTGCCCCCCACAACGTCGCCGCCAGCTACCTACAATAATTAACCCCTAATCTGCCGACCGCAAAGCGCCGCCACCTACGTTATCCTTATGTACCCCTAATCTGCTGCCCCTAACACCGCCGACCCCTATATTATATTTATTAACCCCTAATCTGCCCCCCTCAACGTCGCCTCCACCTGCCTACACTTATTAACCCCTAATCTGCCGAGCGGACCGCACCGCTACTATAATAAAGTTATTAACCCCTAATCCGCCTCACTCCCGCCTCAATAACCCTATAATAAATAGTATTAACCCCTAATCTGCCCTCCCTAACATCGCCGACACCTAACTTCAAGTATTAACCCCTAATCTGCCGATCGGAGCTCACCGCTACTCTAATAAATTTTTTAACCCCTAAAGCTAAGTCTAACCCTAACACTAACACCCCCCTAAGTTAAAATTACCTGTAAAATAAATCCTAACCAAAGTTACAATTAAACCTAACACTACACTATCAATGGAATCAGCCAATTAGATTCAAGTTCAATCCGATTGGCTGATTGGATCAGCCAATCAGATTGAGCTCGCATTCTATTGGCTGTTCCGATCAGCCAATAGAATGCAAGCTCAATCTGATTGGCTGATTGGATCAGCCAATCGGATTGAACTTGAATCTGATTGGCTGATTCCATCAGCCAATCAGAATTTTCCTACCTTAATTCCGATTGGCTGATAGAATCCTATCAGCCAATCGGAATTCGAGGGACGCCATCTTGGATGATGTCATTTAAAGGAACCGTCATTTGGCGAGTAGGCGTCGGTTGAAGAGGATGTTCCACGTCGGCTTGGAAGAGAATGGCTCCTCTCCGCTCTGGAAGAAAGAAGATTGAAGATGCGGCTTGATAGAAGACTTCATCCCGATGATGGACTTCCGACTTCAGCCCGATGATGGAGTTCTTCAGCCGCCGCTTGGATCCAGACTTCAGCCCGAGGATGGACGTCACTCTTCAGCCCCCCGCTTGGGCTTGGATCAAGACTTCGGACCCTCTTCTGGACAGATCGGGACCCGTTGAGGTGAAGACAAGGTAGGGAGATCTTCAGGGGCTTAGTGTTAGGTTTATTTAAGGGGGGTTTGGGTTAGATTAGGGGTATGTGGGTGGTGGGTTGTAATGTTGGGGGGGTATTGTATGTGTTTTTTTTACAGGCAAAAGAGCTGAATTCTTTGGGGCATGCCCTGCAAAGGGCCCTTTTCAGGGCTGGTAAGGTAAAAGAGCTTTGAACTTTTTTATTTTAGAATAGGGTAGGGCATTTTTTTATTTTGGGGGGCTTTGTTATTTTATTAGGGGGCTTAGAGTAGGTGTTATTAGTTTAAAATTGTTGTAATATTTTTCTAATGTTTGTAAATATTTTTTTATTTTTTGTACTTTAGTTAGTTTATTTCATTGTATTTATTTGTAGGTATTGTATTTAATTAATTTATTGATAGTGTAGTGTTATGTTTAATTATAGATAATTGTAGGTATTGTATTTAATTAATTTATTGATAGTGTAGTGTTAGGTTTAATTGTAGATAATTGTAGGTATTGTATTTAATTAATTTATTGATAGTGTAGTGTTAGGTTTAATTGTAACTTAGGTTAGGATTTATTTTACAGGTAATTTTGTAATTATTTTAACTATTTTAGCTATTAAATAGTTCTTAACTATTTAATAGCTATTGTACCTGGTTAAAATAAATACAAAGTTGCCTGTAAAATAAATATTAATCCTAAAATAGCTATAATATAATTATAATTTATATTGTAGCTATATTAGGGTTTATTTTACAGGTAAGTATTTAGCTTTAAATAGGAATAATTTATTTAATAAGAGTTAATTTATTTCGTTAGATAAAAATTATATTTAACTTAGGGGGGTGTTAGTGTTAGGGTTAGACTTAGCTTTAGGGGTTAATCCATTTATTACAATAGCAGCGAGATTCGGTCGGCAGATTAAGGGTTAATAATTTAAGTTAGGTGTCGGCGATGTTAGGGAGGGCAGATTAGGGGTTAATACTATTTATTATAGGGTTATTGAGGTGGGAGTGAGGCGGATTAGGGGTTAATAACTTTATTATAGAAGCGGTGCGGTCCGCTCGGCAGATTAGGGGTTAATAAGTGTAGGCAGGTGGAGGCGACGTTGTGGGGGGCAGATTAGGGGTTAATAAATATAATATTGGGGTCGGCGGTGTTAGGGGCAGCAGATTAGGGGTACATAGGGATAATGTAAGTAGCGGCAGTTTACGGAGCTGCAGATTAGGGGTTAAAAAAATATGCAGGTGTCAGCGATAGCGGGGGTGGCAGATTAGAGGTTAATAAGTGTAAGGCTAGGGGTGTTTAGACTCGGGGTACATGTTAGGGTGTTAGGTGCAGACGTAGGAAGTGTTTCCCCATAGAAAACAATGGGGCTGCGTTAGGAGCTGAACGCGGCTTATTTGCAGGTGTTAGTTTTTTTTTCAGCTCAAACAGCCCCATTGTTTTTTATGGGGGAATCGTGCACGAGCATGTTTTTGAAGCTGGCCGCGTCCGTAAGCACCGCTGGTATCGAGAGTTGCAGTGGCGTTAAATTATGCTCTACGCTCCCTTTTTGGAGCCTAACGCACTGAAACCCCAGCCATTCTGTGAACTCTAAATACCAGCAGTATTTAAAAGGTGCGGGAGAAAAAAAGCATGCGTAGCTAACGCACCCCTTTGGCCGCAGAACTCTAAATCTAGGCGTTAGTGTTTAAAAAATACTAGGATTTACCATCACTTTAACCATGTTACACGGAATCATGTGGCCATTTATTGGAAAGATGAGAAATGTGAGATGTCATCGGAGCACTGATTGTATTTTCTAGCTCAGAAAGAGGCATAATTTCAATGTTCAATTCTCCCTTTTACACTATGGGGCATATTTATCAAGCTCCGTATGGTCTAAGGACCACTGCTCCATAACCTGTCCGCCTGCTCTGAGGCAGCGGACAGAAATCGACAGAAATCAACCCGATTGAATATGATCAGTTCACAAGAACTGCTGATGCAATGATAAATGCCGACAGCGTATGCTGTCTGCATTTATTGATGTGCAGCGGACATGATCCGCTATATCGGATCATGTCCGCTCGCAC
Organism: Bombina bombina; assembly: GCF_027579735.1. NCBI lineage: Eukaryota > Metazoa > Chordata > Amphibia > Anura > Bombinatoridae > Bombina > Bombina bombina. The sequence continues at coordinate 302,275,612 of NC_069503.1, read as the reverse complement.
CATAATAAATAGGCCCCTATATGTCTAATAAGTTAAGAAATATCAGTTTTCACATTGAAAATATAATAGCTACCTATAAAAGTTGCAAATAAGACAAATTATAGGCTCTTTTACTGCCTATACACTTTACCATATTACATCTATGGGCCCCGTTTGTTATTTGACGGGCATACCAGGTTCCTAGCTAGGAATTACTTATAATTGCACAGGCAAGTGCTCGTTTAGCTCTTATGCAAAAGCAGGGCCACAATGTCATGATGCATAATAATTAATGGTTGGCTTACATGGGACCCTGAAATGTAAAGGTTACGAAGCTGCCTTAGCCTCTTAATAAATGGAGCATTAGATGTACAAGCTGTGGGGGAGCATCTGCCCTGCTGCACATATCTGAGAAGAACTTTTATATTTTTTAACAAGCTTGACTACTAACGCTCAGTAAAAGAAAGTTTTAGAAATTTTACTGGTTCTTTTTACATTGGAACAAAAAAGGATTAGTCCAATATTTCCCTCACCGCAGAGACATTATTTAGGGCTTCTGGGTAATTAAAATTACAACCACTCTGTCTTAGCTGTCAGCACAGTCTGGCAGAGCAAGCTTTTATAGAGTATCAGTACATCAAGGTGACTAATTTTCCTTGAATGGTATGACAGAATTTTGAAGGAATCACAGTGACAAAAGTGAATTATATACTGTATGGTCTTCTAAATCTAGAGATATTGTTAAAGAGCATGTCATAAGGTTTTTACAACTATATTGGAGCAAATTTATTATTGAAAGAAATAAAATTATAATTAGTCAGTTTTGGCAAAATTCAATTTGAAGTACATAACCAGATTTGTAGTAATTTCACATATCAGCAATAGCAGTTCTTATCATTTCTATGAATGCTAAATTATGTGTAGAATGTTAGTCAGAAGGTTAACATTCTTTCTTCAGCCTTTCTTATGACTTTTGTTCTAAACAACTGTGGGCTAGATTACGAGTGGGACACTGTTGTGTGCGAGCGAAAAGGGGTTTCTCGCAGCTCTTTGCACGTGCCAAAAGAAATGCCCGCATTATTGTTGAATGTAAATGTGTTAACTCAAGCGCAATTGAATTTAATGTGCGCCGGAATAGCGCGACTTCAGAGCTCTGGTAAACTGTTACACTCAACTAAAAAGTTGCACAAACAATATTACAAATACATTGTACAGTACAGTTACACTCATAATAACACTGTTAAATAAAAAATATTTAAAACAATTGCAATAAAAAGTTATAAGGGCTCAAAGATATGAGGTCTCAGGGGTTAGAAAAAAAAAAAGGCCTGCAAAGGTCTTTAACATAGAGATACATTAGATGCACACACACACACACACACACACACACACACACACATATATATATATATATATATATATATATATATATGTGTGTATGTGTATGTGTGTGTGTGTGTGTGTGTGTGTGTACAGCTGTTTTTATGTATTTATATGTGTATATATGTATTTACAGACATATACAGTGTACACCTATAAACACATAAATATGTAAGTATACATATATAGACATAAATATAAGTGCATTGGAGCCCTTTGCGGTCAAATAGCTGAAATGTAAAAACATTATTTATGCATACACGATTAATTTCTTTCATGATGGTAAGAGTCCACAATCCATTACTCCTGGGAATTACTCTACCTTACCACTAGTAGGAGGGAAAGATTCCCAAACCACAAGGGCTCTATAAAAATCCTCCTGCCTCACAGGTACCTCAGTCTAACGTTTAGCTAAGCAAAATTAGGTAGGAAAAGTAACAAGAGCCATAAAAGTAGAAGGGAAAATAATGTACTCAATAAAAAAAAATCCAAAAACAAAGGGTGGGGTCTTGTGGACTCTCACCACAATAAAAGAAATTAATTTATAAGGTAAGCATAAATTATGTTCTCTTTCATACAGGTGGTGAGAGTCCACAATCTATTACTCCTGGAAGCAAATACTCAAGCGGAGAAATCTACGGGTAATGATAAATAAAGGGCGGGATTTAATAACATATTTTTAACTGGAAAACTTTATCCACAACCCCACAGAAACCCAAAAAGGGCATATAATCTTTTTTTTTTTAATGACCTTAAATATATCAATAAGACAAAAAAATTAAGCAGACAACTTCCTAAAGGAACTTCCTACCAAAAGCAGCCTCAGAAGAAGCAAATACAGATTCTTGGAGCTGTAGCCAGACCAAATGGTAGAGCCACAAACTGAAAGTACCCATCTAGAACAGCAAACCTCAGAAACTAGTAATGTACCCTATGGATTAGAACATGCAGATAAGCATCCTTTAAATATTTTGTGGACATAAACTGACCTTGCTGAACAAAGGCAGAATAGTGAGAATAGTTACCACTCTGAAGGAAGGATTTCTTATTACAACATGTTCAGAACTTTTAGATCCAGGTCTGAAAGTGCCTTCCTTTCTTGGAACAATGAAGATATTTTAATAAAACCCCATCCCCTGTTCCTGCAAAGAAACTGGCACAATCACTCTTATAGATTACAGATCTGAAACTAACTGAAAAAAATGCTTGAGCTTTTAAAGGATTCCTTGGAACATTGGACAAAAAGAAACCTTCCAATGGGAGGCCTTTTTCTGAAGCCTATTTAATAACCCAGGGATACTATACCCAGGAAGCTAGAACAAACTGAAACATTGAGGCCTATTTATCATAGGTCTTGCGGACCTGATCCGACAGTGCGGATCAGGTCCGCAAGACCACGCTGAATGCGGAGAGCAATACGCTCTCCGTATTCAGCATTGCACCAGCAGCACCCCTGCAAACTCGCGGCCAATCAGCTGCCAGCAGGGGGGTGTCAATCAACCTGATCGCACTCGATCGGGTTGAATTCCGGTGATTCCTGTCCTCCTCATCAGAGCAGACGGACAGGGTTATGGAGCAGCGGTCTTTGTGAGTCTGAAGACTCGCCAGAAACACGGCCCTTCAAGCTCCATTTGGAGCTTGATAAATGGGCCTCCAAGCGTCTTGAAAAAGGTATAACCTGCCCCCTACCAGAATCTCTTGGTCGGGGGCTGCACTTTTATGCAGATTTGCTAGTAGGGGTAGATTTCTTGGCCTACGTAGATTTGTTCCAGTTAGCACTAGGCCTCCAGACTGGGCCTGTGGTGCCCTGTTTCTGAGCAGAGGAGTAAACTTTCTGTTCCTTATTCTGACGAAAAGAACAAAAACAATTTTCCCTTAGACTTCTTGTCTTGAGGAAGAAAAGCCCCTTTACCACCTGTAACAGTAGAAGTAATGGAATCTAAATTTAGAACCAAACAATTTATTTTCCTGAAAAGAAAGAGATAAAACTCTGGATTTAGACACCATATCAGCAGACCAGGATTTAAGCCATAAAACTCTTGAATAAACCCAAAAGATTATCAATTGCAGAGTCATTAAAACACTGTTCTGAAAGACTGGATAGCTAGTAAGAAGAAGCAGCAGCCAAATTAGCAATAGAAATAGCTGGCCTAAACAAATACCCTGCTTGTAAAGAGGCCCTTCTATGAAAGGACTCTAACTTCCTGTCCAAAGGGTCCTTAAAATAAGTACTGTATTCAAAAGGAATAGTAGTAAATTTAGCTAGAGTCGAAATTGCCCCATCAACCTTAGGAACAGTTTTCCACAATTTAACATTAGCAGCAGGTAAATGTTATCATTTCTTTAATCTTACAGGATTAAAAGAATAACCTGGCTTAGACCATTCACTAGAAACCATGTCATAGACAGCTTCAGGAATAGAAAAAAAACCCAGGGACCTTAGCAACAGTTTAATAACTAAGTCTAAATGTTTAAAAGGCTTATCCTCAGAAACCTTATAACTTTTAACCCCTATAAGTGAAGCCTCTTAACCCCTATAAGTGAAACATGTTCAATTTTAAATACAAAAGAGGATGTATCAGTTTCAACATCAGAGGAAGACTTCTCATCAGTAGGGGAAAGTTCTCATTCAGAAACATTAGTATTCCTGACTTCAGGGAACATAGCACAAGTAGAAGGTAAAATCTGAACTGACCTTTTACACTTACTTGAAGGGGGAGTGCAGCCTTGCGCTTCAGAAACTGCAGATTTGATGAGATTTTTCACTCTTGGAGATAAATCTAAAGAGCCATCCTGTAATGAACTAACAGAAGGAGCAATAATACCCAAAGAAGCAGCATTAGGTTGGCTTGAATGCATTTACACATTTTAACATGAGTCACTTAAATAAGCTGGAGGAGACACATCAGGTTTCTAACAGCAAACACACTTTATATTGATAGGAAGGTGTCCCGGGGACAGATCTATTTTAGCATGGAAAAAACAATGGCAAAAACAATTATAACCCCTATAAAAAGCTCTTGAGGAATGGAAAACGTACCCCCTTCCTAAAGAAGTTAAAAAGGACTTACAAGTTCCAGGCATGCTAAGCCGAACTGATAAATAAAGCTGGAGACAGGCAAACTCCCACCGAAGCATGAGCAACGCTCAGCTGCAAAGGATAACGCATGCAAAAAACTGACAGTTATAAGGAAGATTAGAGCATCAAAAACCCAACATGCGTAAGGCAGAGGACATACGTATGCTAACCTGACATGTGTTAAAACATTAAGCAGAGACACAAAAAAACAACAACTAAAGAGTCCCAACATGTGGTATAAATTTATGCACTAGTCTAACGTGCGCAAACCTGAATGCCGATTTGTGAATTAAACTAAGCACGTCAAAACTACCCGAGGCGCGGAACAAAAACATAGGCAAGAGGAATGATTCAGTCCCATGGCCATATATTTTACAATTATATATAACTATAAATGCACACATAAAGCTATAGAGAGTCATAAATAAAAAGTATGATACTTACAAAAAGATACTCATCTACCAGTAATGTAACAACCAGTAGAAAGTCAAACCAGTACTGAAACTTATCAGCAGAGGTTATGGAATAGAAGTATGTTAAAGATCCATAAGAGGAGGCAAGAAGAAAAGTGCCTGTGACCAAATATGGAAAGTTTGTGATAAATTTCCCATGAGTTGGAAAAGAATTACAAACCATAACCCATATACATCCCTCTATCAAGCACTGTACTCTGAGAGAAAATTGGGCCTCAATAAAAACTGAAAACCCATTTTGCTGAAGAATCAAATGCACATCTTCATTCTTTGACAACTGAGGTACCTGTGAGGAGGCAGGGGTTTTATAGAGCTCTTAGGGTTTGGTAATCTTTGCCTCCTCCTAGTGGTAAGGAAGAGTAATTCTCAGGAGTAATGGATCATGGACGCTCCTGTATGAAAGAAATCATATTTATGCAATATTCATATTTAATAAAGTGTTTAACTGTGTTTGTACTGTAAATGTTTCACAATCTAATGTTCTTCACTTAGGGGAATATGTTCTAAGAATTTTTAAATAGATATAATTAAATATATCTGTATATATCTATACCTATATATAATTTTATATATATTTCATATATATATATATATATATATATATATATATATATATATATATATATATATATCATGGAAATGGACAACACTCACAGACTAGACTGGGTACACATCCTAAGCCACAGCAAACTCCACAGCCCTGAACACTGACAGACAGCTGCAAAGTTCCCAACAACCCAGGCAGTTAACCCCAGAGCAGCCTGGGTGACAGGCCCGCAGGGAAGCATTACAAACATTAGCAACACAACACACAGAAAACCTGGCACTCGCCAGCAGATTCACAGTAATGTTTAAAATCAAAACTGGGGGAAGTCAGTTACTTTTGGCGCCAAAGGATCAAGCCCAGGACCATGACAAGGTCTCCCCCGGTCTGTCAGTGTTCAGGGCTGTGGAGTTTGCTGTGGCTTAGGATATGTACCCAGTCCAGTCTGTGAGTGCGGTCCATTCCTGTGTTTTGTATTTACATAGGGAGGTTACAAAAGCCTGTGTCACCCTGGGAGGTTCCCAGTTGGTTTGTTTGGAAGTATGCATTGTGTAGGTGTTGGTTTAGGGTCCTAGGATGGGGGAGACCTTGTTGGGGTCCTTGGCTTGATCCTTTGGCGCCAAATGTAACTGACTTCCCCCAGTTTTGCTTTTAAACATTATTGTGAATTTGCTGGTGAGTGCCAGGTTTTCTGTGTGTGTGTGTATAGATATATATTTTACCAAAAATCAGGGTGTGCGACATGTGGGCTGTTATTTTTTCCCCCACTTTTCGTGCTCCATTGAAGTCTCTTGGGGAATACGTTAATGCAGTTGCGATATTCTACGTTCGGCTTTTTGTGAGCATCGGGTTATCACTCATGCAAAAATGTTTCACTTTTCAAACTCTTTGGAGTGTGTAATGAAACAAAGAGCAGCGGAAAAAGAAGATCCACTGCCCATATGCAGATAAGGCATGCAGTCAGCTTGTCAGGTTGAGAAGCTTCTCCGCACATTGAATAATACTTGTCGGTCTTAATGTTTGCTTTTAAACAGTAGGTGGTGCAGGGCTGGCTCAAGACATTGTGCTGCCTGTGTCCAAGGGTCTGATGATCTAAAGATCTTTGTTCTTGCAAGATGACCAAGTCTTATCAGTACTGTGGCATCCCTTAAAGATTTTTAGAAAGGGAAATTTTACCTTGAGAGCTGTTTGTCTCACTATGTAAAGCAAAAGTGCCTCAAATTAAAAAAATATATAAAATATTTTATTAAATCAATGTCACTTATAATGATAAACACATATTCTTCTCAAGTTGTAATTGTGGTATTAGATCTGTGTTTTAGTGTATTAGAAATTTTACCTTGAGAGCTGTTTGTCTCACTATGTAAAGCAAAAGTGCCTCAAATTAAAAAAATATATAAAATATTTTATTAAATCAAAGTCACTTATAATGATAAACACATATTCTTCTCAAGTTGTAATTGTGGTATTAGATCTGTGTTTTAGTGTATTAGAACCAGTAGTAAATATTTCTGACTGCTGCTTTGTGAATCAAATCTTTTGCTACTAAAAAGCACATGCATAACCCACATCCTCACATGGCATACAGAGATTACAGCTAAATACCTTTTCTGCAAGCATAGCACTTACCAACAAGCTAAGAGGGCATGTGTTGCTGCCCACCAGCTGAAAATACATCTCCTGAAGCCCATTAGCACTGGAATGTTGCCCTTTATATCTAAGCATAAGTACCCACTTGAGCTGGGTGGGCATTCTATGACACCCACTAGTTAAGTGTTATACATATGATCAGTCTCATGCTAGCATGAATTAGGCAACTGGTCAGACAAAGAAGACAGTGCTGCGTTATTTATTTACATGACTTCCCTGTGACTGGACTGCTGTAATGTACCAGCACACAGCTAGATTCAAAAAGATATGCTGATTAGTTTCAAGTGTATTTACTTACAATTCCCATTTATATGCTCCAACCCATCAATGCATGTTCATGTATATTCAGAAAGAAAATAGAATACACATCCCGCAACTCACACAAATAGATACGTATTGTACTCCAATATGAAACTCAGCTCTCCATGCAGTAGCAGACCTACTCAACATAGGGCCATAGTGCAAAATTGTTTTGCCCCCCAAAGGTAACGCGCTAGTATGCAATAGTAATAATATACATGCTGCTCTGCATAATGATTTTGAGGATAGGTAGATCAACCTGTACTGACAAAAAGGCTTAACTGGGTATTAGGATTGTACACATTCTGCACATGCCTATATATAGACAGGCTCATCAGCACCCCCCCCCCCCCCCCCCACCACACCACCACCACCACCCTACACTTGGGCTTTGGTGCCACTGCATCTGCTGCGTCAATAATAGTTCCACCCCTGGCTCCATGTGAAAATCAAGCAAAAGTTTAAATATGCAGTTGAATACCATCACATGCTTCATATTTGTTTGTAAACCCAAAAGAGTTTGCATTTTACAATTTAATCAGATTTGTTAAATATTGTATTAATAAATTATCAGTGTCAAAAATAAAATATACAACTATTTTGTTCTGTGTATGGCCTTTTTGTCCCCTTGGTTACAATATATCTGGCAAAGGCATGAAAAGCACCTATAATTTCATGCAATGATATATGCACCTGGTAATGAGTGTCATGCTAGTTATTTTTTATATGTTGCATGGTTTTGAATCGGAGGTTTGTTTATTTCAAGTGAAATTGAATGTGTAATCTTGACTCTTTGGCCTTGCACAGTCGCTTGTGCATCTGCACTTATGGACACGGTTTATTAAGATGCCCAAACAGAGCAGCTCCCCCTGGTGTCTGGAAGCTTGAAGTGTACCATGGGCAGGAGGCTGAAAGCCAAGACAGTGAGGCCCATTTATCAAGCTCCGTATGGAGCTTGAGGGCCCGTGTTTCTGGCGATTCTGAAGACTCGCCAGAAACAGCAGTTATGAAGCAGCGGTGAGCTTGTGAGATGCTGGTGCAATGCTGAATACGGAGAGCGTATTGCTCTCCGCATTCAGCGATGTCTGCCGGACCTGATCTGCACTGTTGGATCAGGTCCGACAGACATTTGATAATTCGGCCTCAATGGCTGGAGACTTTGCCCCACCCTTCCCTGCAATTCTTTCTCTTCTATAATAATAATCATCAACAGATAAACAGAATTAACATTAGAGAGGATAAAATACTGAACCATATGAAGGGAAGAATCCTACTTTACAAATAAGAAGAGGCAGAGTGTGTGTGTGTGGGGGGGGGGGGGGGAGGTAGTATACAAGGGAGATATGGGCCTTAGGTTAGACAACTCTGTTTTTTTTCTGGTTGATAAAACTAAATATATTTTCAATAAACCAAATGAATGTAGCAGATATTGTGATATTATTAGTCAACCCAAAAATTTAATAAATCAAATCCAAGTAAAGGTTATTTTAATGAAAATGTAAGATATTATTATTTTTTTTTTTATAAACCTCATAAGAAAAATATTGACTTTAAAATGAACTGAATGAAGTAACCAATAACATGGCCTATATATTACTTCCAGAAAATGCTGAATTCATAGGGCAGGCAAAAAAAAGGGTGATGACATTCTGCTTAACATCAAACTGTGCCCCTCTGCCAAAAACTACCAGAGCTGAGCTTTTTACTTCTTCTAGTCTATGACACTAGGTCATGCAATCACTGGCAAGGTCAATTGGAAAATTAGAAGTGTAAAGTTTATTTGGATCTTCATGAATGACTGTTTTTGAGAGAGAGAGAGAGAGAGAGAGAGAGAGAGAGAGAGAGAGAGAAATCCTTGTACTGAAGCAAAATTATGATAATGAAATTTTAGTGCTCCATCCACTTGCAACTGCTTAGATTTCCAAAATAAACTAAATGTGAATTGTTCAGCAAATGTGAAATAAAGAAACATTTTATATAACACACACTGAAATTAACACACAATATATCATTACAATGGCCTAGATTTGGAGTTTGGCGTTAGCCATGAAAACCAGCGTTAGAGGCTCCTAACGCTGGTTTTAGGCTACCGCCGGTATTTGGAGTCACTCAAAATAGGGTCTAACGCTCACTTTTCAGCCGCGACTTTTCCATACCGCAGATCCCCTTACGTAAATTGCGTATCCTATCTTTTCAATGGGATCTTTCTAACTCCGGTATTTAGAGTCGTGTTTGAAGTGAGTGTTAGACATCTAACGACAAAACTCCAGCCGCAGGAAAAAAGTCAGTAGTTAAGAGCTTTTTGGGCAAACGCCGGTTTATAAAGCTCTTAACTACTGTGCTCTAAAGTACACTAACACCCATAAACTACCTATGTACCCATAAACCGAGGTCCCCCCACATCGCCGACACTCGAATAAATTTTTTTAATCCCTAATCTGCCGACCGCCACCTACGTTATCCTTATGTACCCCTAATCTGCTGCCCCTAACACCGCCGACCCCTGTATTATATTTATTAACCCCTAACCTGCCCCCCACAACGTCGCCTCCACCTACCTACACTTATTAACCCCTAATCTGCCGACCGCAAAGCGCCGCCACCTACGTTATCCTTATGTACCCCTAATCTGCTGCCCCTAACACCGCCGACCCCTATATTATATTTATTAACCCCTAATCTGCCCCCCACAACGTCGCAGCCAGCTACCTACAATAATTAACCCCTAATCTGCCGACCGCAAAGCGCCGCCACCTACGTTATCCTTATGTACCCCTAATCTGCTGCCCCTAACACCACCGACACCTATATTATATTTATTAACCCCTAATCTGCCCCCCACAACGTCGCCTCTACCTGCCTACACTTATTAACCCCTAATCTGCCGACCGGACCTCACCGCTATTCTAATAAATGTATTAACCCCTAAAGCTAAGTCTAACCCTAACACTAACACCCCCTTAAATTAAATATAATTTTAATCTAACGAAATTAATTAACTCTTATTAAATAAATTATTCCTATTTAAAGATAAATACTTACCTGTAAAATAAATCCTAATATAGCTACAATATAAATTATAATTATATTATAGCTATTTTAGGATTAATATTTATTTTACAGGTAACTTTGTATTTATTTTAACCAGGTACAATAGCTATTAAATAGTTAAGAACTATTTAATAGCTAAAATAGTTAAAATAATTACAAATTTACCTGTAAAAGAAATCCTAACCTAAGTTACAATTAAACCTAACACTACACTATCAATAAATTAATTAAATAAACTACCTACAATTAACCTAACACTACACTATCAATAAATTAATTAAATACAATTCCTACAAATAACAACAATTAAATAAACTAGCTAAAGTACAAAAAATAAAAAAGAACTAAGTTACAAAAAATAAAAAAATATTTACAAACATAAGAAAAATATTACAACAATTTTAAACTAATTACACCTACTCTAAGCCCCCTAATAAAATAACAAAGCCCCCCAAAATAAAAAAATGCCCTACCCTATTCTAAATAACTAAAGTTCAAAGCTCTTTTACCTTACCAGCCCTGAACAGGGCCCTTTGCGGGGCATGCCCCAAGAAGTTCAGCTCTTTTGCCTCTAAAAAAAAACATACAATACCCAAGCCCCCCAACATTACAACCCACCACCCACATACCCCTAATCTAACCCAAACCCCCCTTAAATAAACCTAACACTAAGCCCCTGAAGATCTTCCTACCTTGTCTTCACCTCACCAGGTTCAACGATCTGTCCAGAAGAGCTCCTCCGATGTCCTGATCCAAGCCCAAGCGGGGGGCTGAAGAGGTCCATGATCCGGCTGAAGTCTTCATCCAAGCGGGAGCTGAAGAGGTCCATGATCCGGATGAAGTCTTCATCCAAGCGGGAGCTGAAGAGGTCCATGATCCGGATGAAGTCTTCTATCAACGGCATCTTCAATCTTCTTTCTTCCGGATCCATCTTGCAGACCTCCGACGCGGAACATCCTCTTCTCCCGACGCCTACTAGCCGAATGACGGTTCCTTTAAGGGACGTCATCCAAGATGGCGTCCCTCGAATTCTGATTGGCTGATAGGATTCTATCAGCCAATCGGAATTAAGGTAGGAATATTCTGATTGGCTGATGGAATCAGCCAATCAGAATCAAGTTCAATCCGATTGGCTGATCCAATCAGCCAATCAGATTGAGCTCACATTCTATTGGCTGTTCCGATCAGCCAATAGAATGCGAGCTCAATCTGATTGGCTGATTGGATCAGCCAATCGGATTGAACTTGATTCTGATTGGCTGATTCCATCAGCCAATCAGAATATTCCTACCTTAATTCCGATTGGCTGATAGAATCCTATCAGCCAATCGGAATTTGAGGGATGCCATCTTGGATGACGTCCCTTAAAGGAACCGTCATTCGGCTAGTAGGCGTCGGGAGAAGAGGATGTTCCGCGTTGGAGGTCTGCAAGATGGATCCGGAAGAAAGAAGATTGAAGATGCCGTTGATAGAAGACTTCATCCGGATCATGGACCTCTTCAGCTCCCGCTTGGATGAAGACTTCATCCGGATCATGGACCTCCTCAGCTCCCGCTTGGATGAAGGCTTCAGCCGGATCATGGACCTTTTCAGCCCCCCGCTTGGGCTTGGATCAGGACATCGGAGGAGCTCTTCAGGACGGATCGGTGAACCTGGCAGGGTGAAGATAAGGTAGGAAGATCTTCAGGGGCTAAGTGTTAGGTTTATTTAAGGGGGGTTTGGGTTAGATTCGGGGTATGTGGGTGGTGGGTTGTAATGTTGGGGGGGGGGTATTGTATGTTTTTTTTTACAGGCAAAAGAGCTGAATTCTTTGGGGCATGCCCCTCAAAGGGCCCTGTTCAGGGTTGGTAAGGTAAAAGAGCTTTGAACTTTAGTAATATAGAATAGGGTAGGGCATTTTTTTATTTTGGGAGGCTTTGTTATTTTATTAGGGGGCTTAGAGTAGGTGTAATTAGTTTAAAATTGTTGTAATATTTTTATTATGTTTGTAAATATTTTTTTATTTTTTGTAACTTAGTTCTTTTTTATTTTTTGTACTTTAGCTAGTTTATTTAATTGTATTTATTTGTAGGAATTGTATTTAATTAATTTATTGATAGTGTAGTGTTATGTTTAATTGTAACTTAGGTTAGGATTTATTTTACAGGTAATTTTGTAATTATTTTAACTATTTTAGCTATTAAATAGTTCTTAACTATTTAATAGCCATTGTACCTGGTTAAAATAAATACAAAGTTACCTGTAAAATAAATATTAATCCTAAAATAGCTATAATATAATTATAATTTATATTGTAGCTATATTAGGATTTATTTTACAGGTAAGTATTTAGCTTTAAATAGGAATAATTTATTTAATAAGAGTTAATTAATTTCGTTAGATTAAAATTATATTTAACTTAGGGGGGTGTTAGTGTTAGGGTTAGACTTAGCTTTAGGGGTTAATACATTTATTAGAATAGCGGTGAGCTCCGGTCGTCAGATTAGGGGTTAATAATTGAAGTTAGGTGTCAGCGATGTTAGGGAGGGCAGATTAGGGGTTAATACTATTTATTATAGGGTTAGTGAGGCGGATTAGGGGTTAATAACTTTATTATAGTAGCGGTGCGGTCCACTCGGCAGATTAGGGGTTAATAAGTGTAGGCAGGTGGGGGCGACGTTGTGGGCGGGAGATTAGGGGTTAATAAATATAATATAGGGGTCGGCGATGTTAGGGGCAGCAGATTAGGGGTACATAAGTATAATGTAAGTAGTGGCGGTTTACGGAGCGGCAGATTAGGGGTTAAAAATAAAATGCAGGTGTCAGCGATAGCGGGGGCGGCAGATTAGGGGTTAATAAGTGTAAGGTTAGGGGTGTTTAGACTCGGGGTACATGTTAGGGTGTTAGGTGCAGACTTAGGAGGTGTTTCCGCATAGCAAACAATGGGGCTGCGTTAAGAGCTGAACGCAGCTTTTTTGCAGGTGTTAGTTTTTTTTTTCAGCTCAAACAGCCCCATTGTATCCTATGGGGGAATCGTGCACGAGCACGTTTTTTAGGCTGGCCGCTTGCGTAAGCAACTCTGGTATCGAGAGTTGAAGCTGCGTTAAAAATGCTCTACGCTCCTTTTTTGGAGCCTAACGCAGCCTTTATGTGGACTCTCAATACCAGAGTTGTTTTTATGGTGCGGCCAGAAAAAAGCCAGCGTTAGTTTTTCGGGTCGTTACCGACAAAACTCCAAATCTAGCCGTATGTGAGGTGAGTGCAAATGATCTTTATTCACTGAATACAAAATTCTCATTTCAATATTCTGCATTTAACTTTCAAATTCTGAAGAAAATGAGTCATGGGTTTTGTTAACATAGTTTTCCAGATAACCTGTTAATGTTTTGTGTACTCTGTATATAAAAATAAAATAAAATATAGCAATAATTCTTGAACATTGTTACAACTATTGGATACAGTATAAAAATCTGTTAGATATTATTTACACATATTTTAAGTCAGCAGCACACTCTACTGGTTGTTTTAGTGGATATTATTATTGTGAGCATGAAAGATGCAGTTTTTACTTGTTACATTTGTAGCACATTGGGAAACAAGTATATTAATTTATGTGATAATATGCAAAACATACTGAGGAAACTGACAGTTTTTAAATATCCAAACACTGTTGACTAAATTCTGTAAGAGCTGTGTGGAGGAGATTGCAGTGAAACAAATATGATAAGCTTCTCAACTGGTGCAGAGACTGTAGATAGATATGATGGCTATATGGCTTATAGGAACTGCAGTGTCATGGTGATTGATCTGAGATTTAACCACAAACCTGTGTACTAGTTTTCCTAGCCCATACTGGTCATTCCAGTATTTTTGTGGTGGACAGATGGAAGCCTTAGGCTTGCAAGGGCCATTTGGGGACAAGGCTAGGAGGAATGGGGCTTATTTAAGTAGAGAGAGTGACAGGAAGGACAGAGTTCCCCCTATAAAGACCATTAGACAAAGAGATGGGCTCTTAAGGGCCATCTGTAAGGGGATAATATGTAGCCAGTCAGCAGGTGGGTCTAGTGATACCTTAGATTGCAGCACTTCACAGAGAGTGAATAGGGCCTGGATTGAGTGCTTAGAGACAGCGGCATGAGAGACAAGGTGTATGGCATCCAGGTTACTGAGCTAAAATATCTGTGGTGAGAATGCAAACTCCTAGTTTACTAAATACTAGAACCTAAAATAAAAAAGCAGCATATACTGTAAATGGAAATTATATCTCTCAACTTTGACAGCTAAGCTTTTTGGGACTAGGAGGCTTTGGAAACAATGTCTAGGTAGTATTAGAGTCAGGAGGTCTATTGGGAAGACAGGGTGTTTTGGGGTGGTGTGAAGACGAGCCAGGGTGTGTTGGCTTTTTATCTCGGAAAGGTGTAGAGCAGTGTTTCTCAAACATGGTCCTCAAGTACCCCGAACAGGCCAGGTTTTCATTATAGCTGAACTAGAGCACAGGTGGAATAATCAGCTGATCAGTAACCATGGTTACTAGCCTGCACTCACCCATCAGCTGATTATTTCACCTATGCTCTAGTTCAGCTATAATGAAAATCTGGCCTTTTGTGGGTACTTGAGAACTGCAGTTGAGAAACACTGGTGTAGAGAACACTGCCAGATGGACAACAGGATGGAGCCTTTAAACTGTGTTGGTCCTGCAATAATAAATTTGATACCAATTCATTGTGTAGGGCTTTAAAGAAAACTAAAGAACTTCTATGTTGTAATATCATTGAGCACAATGAGAAAAGATTTCTACAGTTTTTGGTTTGGAGCAGAGCCAATCAGTGCTCTCAAAAGGTATAAAATTATAAACTGTGAATGTTGCCCAGGCAACAATACAAAGGCTTACAAAATATGACAGACAAGGTTGCCATGACCTTTGGTACTCTAGAGGTTAACACAAACCCAAAGCTTGACCTGCTGATTGGTGTTTCGAGCAAGATTTTTAGGGGTATGAGACCTTCATCCTCAAGATCCCAGCTACAACACTATGGTTTCCAGGTGCATCATTGGGAACCGGTTTATATTGGTATCCGACATGACGCGTTATTTATTTATTTTATTATTGTTTTGCTTCTTTTTCCTTTATTACAATAATGTTGGACTTTAGAAGCAAGTACACAAATGTCAAATAATAATGTAATACATTGAGGGTTTATAGCGGTTGTTTGTGCATCAGGTTTACCCTTCATATTACAAGTTGAAAGTAATTGTAAATGCATGAGCGCAATGGTGATTTATGCTAGAATTATTACCGTATCCTCAGAACTCTGGTTAACATTTTGTGAAACAAAAAAGTGTCACAAAATACATTACAAAGTACAGTTACACCGATAAAAACACCATCTAATAAAAAATATTCTACACAAAAAAAGTTATAAGGTTTTAAAAAATTTGAGATCTCAGAGCCTCTTTGCAAAACATTTAAAGGGACAGTATACACCAATTTTCATATAACTGCATGTATAAAGAATAATATGCACAGATACTGATCTAAAAATCCAGTATAAAACCGTTTAAAAACTTACTTAGAAGCTCCCAGTTTAGCTCTGTTAAAAAGGTAGCTGGAACACCCACTGCAAGTGAGAAATAACAGACACCCCTCCCCCTGCATATGAAAATACCCTTTAGACAAACAGGAGCAAGCTGGAGTAGGTATACATCAGTATTCTCCTAAAACTTTGGGGCTTGGTTAGGAGTCTGAAAATCAGAGCAATGTTATTTAAAAATAAGCAAAACTGTACATTTTTGCACTGCAGTCAAGTAGATGAATACATGAAAAATCATACTTATGCAATATTCATATCTAATAAAGTGTTATACTGTGTATTTACTGTAAATATTATACATTCCAATGTTCTGCACATAGCAAAATATATTCTATGTATTTTTAAACAGATATTCATATATATATATATATATATATATATATATATATATATATATATATATATATATGTATATCTACCCATATATAGTCATGTGTATATGTATGTATGAGACATGGAAGATATTAATCTCAGACTTTTATCTCCACCATAATTTTAATGAATTTTTATTAGGTATAAATGTATATTTGTACACTAAATCCTTCAGATATATATTTAAATATCACTTTACGAATTAATTGAAAGTATGTGCAGGACATTGGATTTTGAAATATGCAATATCTTTGCACGCAAGTGATATCAGGTTTTCGTGACCGTTTGCGTGCAAGTTTAATTCCACTCATATTACAAGTTAAAACGCGTGAGCACAATCACCATTTACGCTAGAATGATTACCATGACCTCAGAGCTCTGGTTTACTGTTATGCAAGTCAAAAAAAGTTTCACAAAACACATCGAAATTACATTTAAAAGAACCAATTGGAAACAAATGGGAAAACAAAAGGTGCTAGAACTATGCTTAAGTTTAAAAATGGTTTATTAAAAACAACACATTAAAAACAAAAGCAGTGAGTTAAAATAAGGGTGTCCAAGTTTTACCCCCTATCTGCAACATGTTTCTCTGCTATAACTGCAGTTTCATGATAAATAATAAACTATTTTTAAACTTAAGAATAGTTCTAGCTCCTTTTGTTTTCCCATTTGAATGCTACACGGAGGTGAGCTTTATAACGTTGGATCCTGCCTGAGATTCAGCTGACAGAGCATTACTAGAAGAGAGAGAGAGCTGATACACCCAGAGATATCTGCACGCTACTACCAGCACATTGGTTTGCTATAACCAAATGTGAGTACCCTTTTGGCTTTGGTTATCACTCCTGATTCCTGCTTTTGGATGATCTATACCGACCCCCTGGCTCCGCAACTCAATTTCTAGATCACTTGGCTGTCTGGCTACCCTATTTCCTTTCCTCAGACACCCCTGCCCTCATTCTTGGCGACTTCAACATCCCCCTTAACAATCCCACTGCCTCATCTGCTAAACAACTTCTGCAACTCACTTCCTCTTTCGGTCTGTTACAATGGACTGATTCTCCCACTCACAAAGACGGTCACTCTCTTGACCTGATCTTTAGCTATCGATGCACTCTCTCAAACTTCTCAAACTCCCCTTTTCCTCTTTCTGACCTCCATCTCCTTACCTGCAACATATCATCCCTTCCTACAACTCTCCCACCTTCTACTCCTCACACCAAACTTCACAGAAGCATTAGGTCTTTAGATCAGCAACAACTTGCTAATTCCCTTAAACCGCTCCTCTCATCCTTCTCCCCCTTTTCCTGCCCTGAACAATCTATCTGCCACTATAATTCCACCCTTATATCCGTCCTTGACAATCTTGCCCCTCTTACCACTGCTCGAAAATCACACACTCATCCCCAGCCCTGGCATACTCCTCTTACACGGTACATACGCAGATGTTCCCGTACTGCTGAATGGCATTGGAAAAAATCATGGAGTTCAGCTGATTTTCTTCATTACAAACTCATCTTGAACTCCTACTACTCTGCCCTTAATCTCCACAAGCAACACTACTTCTCTACTCTTATCTCTAATCTTTCTTCAAACCCAAAACATCTGTTCTCCACTTTCAATACTCTCCTCCGCCCTCCCCCACTTCCTAATACAACTTCTCTGTCAGCTCAAGACTTTGCCAGTCACTTCATTAACAAAATTGACTCCATCAGAGATGAAATCAGCTCTCAACACAATTCCATTCTCTCCCCCCTCAAATACTCTCACTCAACCACAACCCTCATAACCTGAAACTTAGTTAATTCTCCCCTGCTACTGAGGAAGAAGTTTCAGCACTTATACTGCGCTCTCACCTCACTACCTGTCCCCTTGACCCTATCCCCTCACAGCTGCTCCCCTCTCTCTCTGCTACCCTTACCCCTATACTAACACACATTTTCAACCTCTCCCTCAGCACTGGTACATTTCCCTCATCGATGAAACATGCACTGGTCACACCTATCCTCAAAAAACCTTCCCTTGATCCTACCTCCCCATCCAACTACCGCCCTATTTCCCTCCTTCCTCTTGCTTCAAAGCTTCTCGAAAAACTAGTATATGCACACCTATCCCATTTCCTTACGTTAAACTCCCTTCTTGACCCGCTGCAATCTGGATTTCGTCCCTATCACTCTACAGAGACAGCTATTGTTAAGGTCACCAACGACCTACTTACAGCTAAATCAAAAGGCCACTTCTCTCTGCTTATCCTCCTTGATCTGTCCGCAGCCTTTGACACTGTCGACCACCCTCTTTTGCTCCAAACCCTCCAATCCTTCAGCATCTGTGACACAGCCCTTTCGTGGCTCTCTTCCTACCTGTCAAACCGTACCTTCAGTGTAGCCTTCTCTGGGGCCTCCTCTGCCCCGTCACCACTTTCTGTCGGAGTACCGCAAGGCTCTGTCCTCGGTCCCTTTCTCTTCTCAATCTATACGTCATCACTAGGTTACCTAATTAAGTCCCACGGTTTCCAATATCATTTGTATGCTGATGACACCCAAATCTACTTCTCTGCACCAGAACTATCTCCTTCCGTGCTAACCCGTGTCACTAACTGTCTTTCTCACATCTCTTCCTGGATATCCTCTCACTACCTCAAGCTAAATCTCTCCAAAACTGAGCTCCTCATTTTCCCCCTTCTTCCAACTCCATCATTACCCCTACCCCGCATGCCCGATGTCTCTGGGTCACATTTGACTCAGATCTTTCCTTCACTCCTCACATTCAGTCCTTGGCTACAGCCTGCCGCTTCCACCTTAAAAACATCTCTAAAATTAGACACTTCCTTACACAAGACACAACTAAGATTTTAATCCACTCTCTCATTCTTTTCCGCCTTGATTACTGCAACTCTGTCCTCTCTGGTCTCCCCACCTACCGCCTAGCTCCTTTACAATCCATAATGAATGCCTCTGCCAGACTCATCTTCCTTACACGTCGCTCTTCATCTGCTGTGCCTCTCTGCCAATCCCTTCACTGGCTTCCTCTTGCCTCTAGGATCAAACACAAAACTCTCACTCTTACATACAAAGCCCTCAACTGCACTGCTCCCCCCTACATATCAGACCTTGTCTCCAGATACTCTCCCTCCCGTCCCCTTCGCTCTGCTCTTGACCTCCTACTCTCCTCCTCTCTTGTCACCTCATCACACTCCCGTTTACAGGACTTCTCCAGACTGGCTCCCATCTTGTGGAACTCTCTGCCTCGCTCCACAAGACTCTCTTCTAGTTTTAAAAGCTTCAAGTGCTCCCTAAAGACTCTACTGTTCAGGGACGCATACAACCTACGCTAACCTTTCCTAATACCAGTTCCTCTCCTCCACTGCAATCCCCTGAACCCTCTTAGCATGTAAGCCTAAAAGTCCAGCTGTTTGTAGATCACCTTCTTAAGAGCTGACTACAACAGTGCAACTCTTGGCAGCGCCCTCTACCCTATATTTGTTTTGTTGTACTCCCCCTTTGTTTATAGCGCTGCGGAATCTGTTGGCGCTCTACAAATAACCGATGATAATAATAATGAGGCACCCCTCTGTTTTGTGTTTTATACTTCTCAATGTGGACCACCTTCTGCATACTGCCCTATTTAAAATTACAGAAAAAAATAAACAAAATTATCAAAAAATAAAAAAATCAAACCGAGTCTAATACCCCTATAAAAATAACCCTCCCCCCCAAAAAATAAAAACACCCCCTAATCTAACAATAAACTACCAATAGCCCTTAAAAGGGCATTTTGTAGGGCATTGCCCTAAGTTAAACAGCTCTTGTACCTAAATAAATTACAAAGTACCCCCTAAAAGTAACCCCCCACCCACACAACCCCCCAAAATAAAAAACCTATGTCTAAGAAAATCTTAGCCACCCATTGCCCTTAAAAGGGCAATCAGTTCTTTTGCTGCCCAATTTAAAAAAAAAATCCCTAATCTAAAAAAAAAATCTAAAAAAAAACAACCCAAAAAACAAACAACCCGGAAATCGGTATTCACAGTTCCAGGTGGCGACATCTTCATCCAGCATGAAGACATCTTCATCCGGAGCGAAGGTGACACGGAGAGGAGGTGACCGTGGAGCAGGACCGGTGATCGCGGAGCAAGAACTGCGGCCGTGCAGACATACACAGGATCTTCTTCATGTGATTGCCGCCGCACAGTGAAGATTGAATGCAAGGTACCCCATTAAGGTACCTTGCATTCCTATTGGCTGAAATTTTGAAATCAGCAAATAGGATGAGAGTTACTCAAATCCTATTGGCTGTTCAAATCAGCCAATTGGATTTCAGTAGCTCTCATCCTATTGGCCAATTTCAAAATTTCAGCCAATAGGAATGCAAGGTACCCCAATATAAATGGTGTACCTTGCATTCAATCTTCAGTGTGCGGCAACGACTGCATGAAGAGGAACCTCCACTTCGGTCCTGCTCTGCGGCCATCGGTCCATCTCCCCAATCGCCGGTCCTTCTCCACAGCCACCTCCGGGCCGCCTTTGCTCCGGAAGTAGATAGAAGATGTCCCCACGCTGGATGAAGATGGAGATGCCTGGAAGAAGACCTTCACCGCCAGACTTGAGGAACTATGAGTACCAATTTCAGGGTTAGACTTAGTTTTTGTTTTTTGTGGTGTCGTTTTTTTTTTTTTTAATGGGCAGCAAAAGAGCTGAATGACTTTTAAAGAGCAATGCCCATACAAATGCCCCTTTAGTGGCAATGGGTAGCTTAGGTTTTTTTAGACTTAGGTTTTTTATTTTGGGGGGTTGTGTGGGTGGGGGGTTACTTTTAGGGGGTAATTGGTACTTTATTTAGGTAAAAGAGCTGATCCCTTTAGGCCCTTTTAAGGGCTATTGGTAGTTTAGTGTTAGTGGGGGGTTTATTTAGATTAGGGCTTTTTTATTTCAATGGGCAACAAAAGAGCTGATTAACGGCAATGCCCATACAAATGCCCCTTTAGGGGCAATGGGTAGCTTAGGTTTTTTTAGACTTAGTTTTTTTTATTTTGGGGGGTTGGTTGGGTGGGGGGTTTAACTGTTAGGGGGTACGTTTTAATTTTTTTAGGTAAAAGAGCTGTTTAACTTAGGGCAATGCCTTACAAAAAGCCATTTTAAGGGCTATTGGTAGTTTAGTGTTAGATTAGGGGGTGTTTTTATTTTGGGGGGTTAAAGGGGTATTAGTTTAGGTTTAAAATGTTCTATTTTGGATAATTATTACGTTTATTTTTAGTATTTTTCGATTTTTTTATTTTTTGTAATTTTAGTGTTTGTTTTTTGTAATGTTAGATTTTTTTAATTTTTGTAATATTAGTTTTTTTTTAATTTAATCTTAAATATTGTAAAATAATTGGGGTTAATTTATGGGGTTTTAGGTTAGGGGTCTTAGTGATTAGATTGATTTTTTTGCGTTGTGGGGGGTTGGCGGTTTAGGGGTTAATATTGCAATTAGGTAGTTGGCGTTGTGGAGGTTTTTGCGATTTGACGGTTTAAGGGTTAATATTTTATTGTTATTTGCATTGTTGTTTAATTTGCGGATTAGGGGTTAATTACTTTATTATTTTGCGATGTGGGGGTTGGCGGTTTAGAGGTACATTTTGCGCATGCGTTAGGTGCTTGTTAATATTTCTTGCGGGCGATTAGTTTTTTTTTGTTAATACTTTGTGCGGGTGATTAGGTGTTTTTTTATTAATATTTTGTGCGGGCGGTTAGTTTTTTTTTGTTAATACTTTGTACGGGCGGTTAGGTGTTTTTCTTTTTAATACTTTGTGCAAGCGTTTATGTTTTTCTTTGTTAATACTTTGTGCGGGCGGTTAGGTTTTTTATTATTATTTTGTGTGGGCTGTTAGGTGCTTTTTGGTTAATGCTTCATTTGGCTGTGCGAGCAGCCTACATTCTTTTGGCTACGCGCGCAACTGACAACGGCCACGGATGTGTTACAAATGCGATTATAGTATAGATTTTCCTTTCCAATACTACTTTCTACTTAATTTAAATGCTAAAAGAGAAAAACTACTTAAAAATACTTTATTAAGTAATGTAATGGTAGGTTTAATTTTTTTAAAGGTAATATTATTATTTTTTTACTCTTTCAGGTAAGACTTTTTGTTTAAAGGTAGTTAGTTTTTTTCGAAGGTAAGGTTAACTTGTCTTGGGGTTACCTAGGGGTGTTAGGCTAGGGGGTTTAGGTGTTAGTGGGTTACTTTGCGATGGTGGTTGTGGAGGTTTATGGGTTAATAGTGTAGTGGGTTACTTTGTGATGGGGTGTGTGGCGGTTTAGGGGTTCAAAGTGTAGTGGGCTACTTTGTGATGGAGTGTGGTGGTTTAGGGGTTAATAGTGTAGTGGTTTACTTTGTGATGGGGGGCGTGACGATTTAGGAGTTAATAGACTACTTTTGTGCAACTGTTTCCTCCAGGCAAACTTTAAAGGTTGCATAAAAAGAAAGCAGGTAATGTTTCAATGATGCACACATATATAATGTAATGTAATGCTCTCTTTTCTTAGAGCAATGGCAGCAATGTTTCATGTTTGTTTTTTATGACTATCTATTTCCCGAGGGTTACTGAATAGTAATGTATTTTGCTTTCCAAAAAAGCTAAATTTAAAATAAAAGTAACACAGGAACATGTTTGGAGTAACCTTAAATATTTTACCTTCACAAAAGAATGCAACATTAAAGTTACAGTAAAGTCAAAGGGCTCGTTTCCATTGAGCAGTAATTAGGTTTGCGTGCGCTTGCAAACCATTAAATAAGCTTTAAATCAATATCATTCACCAACTGCTTCCAAGGGCCCGTTATAACTCAATTTCCGCAACCGGATTCCAGCTGCCAAAAACATTTTGATGTCCCATACAAAGTATCAGAAGCCGCTAATCTTTAAATTATACCAGGTTTCCAATGACCACGCAAACTGTTACTACACTGTTGGAGGCTGCCGATACAGTAAAAAAAATTACACCCAGCTCAACTAGGTGTAAAATAGGAAAAAGGTGCTTTATAAGACCTTTTTCCCATTGAAATCTAACCTGGCACGTCTAAACCCCTCTATCCGCCATCCCCCCACATCGCAACTTATAATAAAGGTAATAACCACTAAACTGCCAACCCCCCACATTGCAAATAACAATAAAATGTATTAACCTCTAAACCGCCATTCCCCTACATCGCAAAGTACCTATTTAAACTATTAACCCCTAGTCCAGAATTTACTAACATCGCAAAGTACCTATTTAAACTATTAACCCCTAGTCCGGCATTCACTAACATTGCAAAGTACCTATTTAAACTATTAACCCCTAGTCCGGCATTCACTAACATTGCAAAGTACCTATTTAAACTATTAACCCCAATCCACCACCCCCCCCCCACAACGCAAAAAACTAATCAAATCACTAAGCCCCCTAACCTAACACCTCCTAAAATAACCCCCATTACATAAATTAAATAAATACTAAATTACAATTAAAATAAAAAAATCCAAACATTAATTTAAAAAAGAAACCTTAAATTAAATTACAATAATTAAATCTAAAATTACAAAAAATAAAAAAGTCTAAAATTACAAAAAATAAATAAACCAAATTTTTTTAAACCTAATCTAATGCCTCTATAAAAATAAAAAAGCCACCCAAAATAAAAACACTGCCTAATCTAAGACTAAACTACTAACAGCCCTTAAAAAGGCCTTTTGTAAGGCATTGCCCTAAAGCGATCAGCTCTTTTAATTAAAAATACAAATTACCCCTAACAGTAAACCCCCCAACCCACCAAACCCCCCAAAATAAAAAAAAACTTAACACTAAAAAAAACTTAAGCTACCCATTTTTATCGGCATTGCCCTTAAAAGAGCAATCAGCCCTTTTGCAGCCCATGAAATAAGTAAAAGAGCTGATCGCTTTAGGGCAATGTTCTACAAAAGGCCCTTTTAAGGGCTATTGGTAGTTTAGCCTTAGATAAGGGGGTGTTTTTATTTTGGGGGGCTTTTTATTTTTATAGGGGTTTAAATTAGGTTTAAAAAAATATATTTTTAAAAATTTGGTTTATTTTTTTCTGTAAATTTTAGACCTTTTTATTTTTTGTAATTTTAGATTTAATTGTGATGTGGGTGAATGGATCATTAGGGGTTAATAGTTTAAATAGGTACTTTGCAATGTGGGGGAATGGTGGACTAGGGGTTAATAGTTTAAATAGGTACTTTCAATGTGGGGGAATGGTGGACTAGGGGTTAATAGTTTAAATAGGTACTTTGCAATATGGGGGAATGGCGGTTTAGATGTTAATACCATTTTTTTGCTAGTTGCAATGTGGGGGGTTGGCGGTTTAGTGGTTAATACATTTTATTATTAGTTGCGATGTGGGGGAATGGCGGTTTAGATGTTAATACCTTTAATAGATACTTTGCGAAATGGGGGTTGGCGGATTAGGGGTTAATACATTAATTAGTGTTTGCTTTTATTTTAACAGCGAGCGACGGGTAAAATATATGCGCCGCATTTGTATGAGGCGTCGTATATGCGATCGAGTAACCTATTAATTTTGAAGAAATTCGGCATCGGGTGGAAGCGTTAACACAACATTAACTTACACCTACACGAAATTGGCGACTGCACGCAATGCGCTAAATAATTCTATGGAAACCAGGTACTAAAATGGAGCTCCATTTTTAACAGCTCAATGTAAACGAGCTCAGAGTTAGACATTCATGATTTAGACAGAGCATACCATTTTAAAAAACTTTCCAATTTAATTCTATTATTTAATTTCTTTCTTCTCTATTTATTCTTTGCTGAAAGGTTTATCTAGGAAAGCTCAGGAGCAGCAAAGAACCTAGGTTCTACCTGCTGATTGGTGATATATACCGATTGTCATTGGCTCACCCATGTGTTCAGTTAGAAACCAGCAGTGCATTACTGTTCCTTCAACAAATGTAATAATTGAAGTCAACTGGAGAGTTGCTTAAAATGGTATGTTCTACCTAAATCATCAAAAAAAATATTGGGGTTTCATGTCCCTTTAAACACACCATATTTACCAGATCCCAGTCACTCTCCTTTGGAGATGCCTGAAGGAAGACCCCAGAGAACAAGATAACAGCCCACAAACAACAGGGAACTAACCCATAGAAGATCCTTTGTGTGCTGACAATTTACACACGTGTCAGACACAGTGAGTGGTCAAAATCACAACCTACGTTCTTTAATTTTTTTAAATTGAGAGAAGACAAGCTTTTGAAAACTTTAAACAATTATACTTAAATCAACTCAGAGGGCAGTTGAGAAAGTTCCTCTGTTAGGTGGTCTTTGTGTCTCTAATCCCTGGGTACTTCTATGTCTCCAGTAAGTGCCTGGATATTTAGGTGCTGACCGTTCTTGTTTCCTGGTGGGCTTTTTTGTGCCTTATAGTCCCTGTCTATCAGTGCCCTGCTCCATCCACCCACTCTTTCTTCCCTTTGTAGAAGAAGAAACCCATGTGCACTGTTATAAATAATCGCGGGTGCCTAATCTGAATGTATTGCAGGACATACTGTTGCTAGTAATACTGTATTGTCTGTCCTCTGTAGTCTCTATGGTACTGGAGGGGGACTATATTCTTTGCCTCACTTCCTCTCTCTCCTTCTTCTCTATACTGCTATTCTTATATGAGATGTAACTAAGTTCACTACTGCCTCATCTTGTGTTTTCATTGAATATGTTTGTTCCTGTTTAATTAAATGACTGGCTGAAGGTTCTTTACTACTTAGCTTCATATGTGTGCCCTGCTCTGACTACATGCTCCTGCTTTGCTATTGAAACTCTGCTACAAATTGATTCTAACATGCACTACAGGCTTAGAGCGCACAGGGACAACAATAGATAAACTACTCCCGCAATTGTGCATGATGCAAGGCTGTATGCTGTGGAAACCATTTTACACACCTTGCATACTCGCATTAGCCTGGCCCTGAGGCCCAGGCCCCCGGCCTCCAACTCCAGTTGCCCCTTTCAGCTCTTGATGGCTGCTCAAGCGTGTCCCATATAGGGTTTTAGTGTAATGGGACCATATTAATGAGGGAGATATTAAAGTTAGGGTAGGAACAGGTAATGTGAAGGGGCCGGTGGTTAAGAAAAGATTTAATTGCATTGAGGGTTTCTAGGAAGTACAGCCTTAAAGGAAAACCCAAACAAGTTCTTTTGTGAGTCAGACGCAGAATAACATGAAAAAAAAAGGTTTCCAATTTACTTCTATTATCAACTTTGCTTCATTCCCATATTATTCTGTGTTGAAGAGATACCTAGGTAGGCATCTGGAGCAATACATGGCAGGAAATAGTGCTGTCATCGAGTGCCCTAGCAAATGGATAACATTCTAGCAAAACTGCTGCCGTATAGTGCTCCAGAAGCAAAAATACCTGCTTTTCAACAAACGATACCAAAAGAACAAAGAAAACTGATTAACAAAGTAAACTATAAAGTTGTTTCAAATAGCATGCTCTATCTGAATCATGAAAGGAAATGCTGGGGGTTTCTATCTGTCAAGGTAAAAACTAGGTGATTGGGGGTGTACATGATACCCCAATGTAGGATAATGTTGGCAGCTACAGTATATTATGGGCTAGATTTAAAGATGTTAATACAGTTGCCAAGACACCTGCCATTAACATGTAGAGTTGCCTTAACTACTTCACTGCTGAGCGATTTTCACACCACCTTGCTAGAGCTATTTTTAGTTGTTTGGCCCTCATTGCAATTTCACACAAAAAATAACTTTTTTTCTGTGAGGTACTCACACAACTTATAACTTGTTTTCTTTTCAGCAGACCTACCATTTTTTTAAATTTTTTAATTTTTTATTGCATTTCTTCAAATATAACAATAAGTACATAATAACAAATGAAAATTAAAATACAAAGATTCCATGGTACACCATATTCTCTCAAGCAAATGTATAGAAAATCTTCTTGCCTACTTAAAGTGAATGTCAATCTTCTCTTATTTGAACCTTTGTCAATATTGCTTGCTATTTTATAAATTATACCGCCACTTTATTTTTTTAAATAAATACAAAATAAATATTATATTTAGATTACCAATTTTGCTTCGTTTTAGGTACCAACTCCTCCCACCCACAACTTCCGGATTTTATTCACTCTAACATATACAGCGGTCCAACCCGCTGTTTACGTAGAGCAATGCGCGCTCCCGGCTTTGTTGCGTTACATGCCGATGCCTAGCAACATAGTATTCAGTGAATACTATCATGTAATACGGTACAGCAGCATTACATTGTCCCTATGTTTCATCGTCCCTATAATAATACTTGTTTATATCATGCCCAATAAACTGTGCTATGTTATGCTTACGAACGCATTGTATTAGCATTCATAACGGAGCCCATGTACGATCGATACTTACTAAGCGCTCTGATAATTGTTGAATAAATTACTAAGTCCCATAAAAGTGAAATAGCGCATGCGCGAAATGTGAACGCGCGTCAGAGCTCTTTGTTACAACCGATTTCAAACGCAAGCGCATTACAGACGCGTGACGTCGACAAAAGGGGTTTGGTCCCCCCGGGGGGGATTGGATTATTGGTTGACAAAAGCGAGCCTACAATGTCAATCACTAATCCAAGATGGCGGGCAGAGGATTGAAATGACAATCGTATTGAAATAAAGTTAAAATAATAGGTAATTAGAACTTTGTAGAAAAAATGATAAATTAAAGTGCCGTTATTTTAACGTCAATTTTTAGGCAGTGTTGACCATGCAGTCTGACTTTACATTCACTTTAAGTACATCAACTCCACCTGGTAAAGTTGAAATGAAAGTATGGGTAAATGAGGATGAAGAACCACTCACAATACCAAACTAAACTAAATTATGTTCCCTGACTTGCGGCTAGATTTGGAGTTTTGTCGGTAACGACCCGAAAAACTAACGCCGGCTTTTTTCTGGCCGCACCATAAAAATAACTCTGGTATTGAGAGTCCACATAAAGGCTGCGTTAGGCTCCAAAAAAGGAGCGTAGAGCATTTTTAACGCAGCTTCAACTCTCAATACCAGAGTTGCTTACGCAAGCGGCCAGCCTCAAAAACGTGCTCGTGCACGATTCCCCCATAGGAAACAATGGAGTTGTTTGAGCTGAAAAAAAACCAAACACCTGCAAAAAAGCCGCGTTCAGCTCCTAACGCAGCCCCATTGTTTGCTATGCGGAAACACTTCCTACGTCTGCACCTAACACCCTAAAATGTACCCAGAGTCTAAACACCCCTAACCTTACACTTATTAACCCCTAATCTGCCGCCCCCGCTATCGCTGACCCCTGCATATTATTATTAACCCCTAATCTGCCGCTCCGTAAACCGCCGCTACTTACATTATCCCTATGTACCCCTAATCTGCTGCCCCTAACACCGCCGACCCCTATATTATATTTATTAACCCCTAATCTGCCCCCCACAACGTCGCCTCCACCTGCCTACACTTATTAACCCCTAATCTGCCGACCGGACCTGAGCGCTACTATAATAAAGTTATTAACCCCTAATCCGCCTCACTAACCCTATAATAAATAGTATTAACCCCTAATCTGCCCTCCCTAACATCGCCGACACCTAACTTCAATTATTAACCCCTAATCTGCCGACTGGAGCTCACCGCTATTCTAATAAATGTATTAACCCCTAAAGCTAAGTCTAACCCTAACACTAACACCCCCCTAAATTAAATATAATTTACATCTAACGAAATTAATTAACTCTTATTAAATAAATTATTCCTATTTAAAGATAAATACTTACCTGTAAAATAAATCCTAATATAGCTACAATATAAATTATAATTATATTATAGCTATTTTAGGATTTATATTTATTTTACAGGTAACTTTGTATTTATTTTAACCAGGTACAATAGCTATTAAATAGTTAAGAACTATTTAATAGCTAAAATAGTTAAAATAATTACAAAATTACCTGTAAAATAAATACTAACCTAAGTTACAATTAAACCTAACACTACACTATCAATAAATTAATTAAATAAACTACCTACAATTACCTACAATTAACCTAACACTACACTATCAATAAATTAATTAAATAAAATTCCTACAAATAAATACAATTAAATAAACTAGCTAAAGTACAAAAAATAAAAAAGAACTAAGTTACAAAAAATAAAAAAATATTTACAAACATAAGAAAAATATTACAACAATTTTAAACTAATTACACCTACTCTAAGCCCCCTAATTAAATAACAAAGCCCCCGAAAAAAAAAATGCCCTACCCTATTCTAAATTACTAAAGTTCAAAGATCTTTAACCTTACCAGCCCTGAACAGGGCCCTTTGCGGGGCATGCCCCAAAGAATTCAGCTCTTTTGCCTGTAAAAAAAAACATACAATCCCCCCCCAACATTACAACCCACCACCCACATACCCCTAATCTAACCCAAACCCCCCTTAAATAAACCTAACACTAAGCCCCTGAAGATCTCCCTACCTTATCTTCACCCTGCCAGGTTCACTGATCCGTCCTGAAGAGCTCCTCCAATGTCCTGATCCAAGCCCAAGCGGGGGGCTGAAGAGGTCCATGATCCGGCTGAAGTCTTCATCCAAACGGGAGCTGAAGAGGTCCATGATCCGGATGAAGTCTTCATCCAAGCGGGAGCTGAAGAGGTCCATGATCCGGATGAAGTCTTCTATCAACAGCATCTTCAATCTTCTTTCTTCCGGATCCATCTTGCAGACCTCCGACGCGGAACATCCTCTTCTCCCGACGCCTACTAGCTGAATGACGGTTCCTTTAAGGGACGTCATCCAAGATGGCGTCCCTCGAATTCCGATTGGCTGATAGGATTCTATCAGCCAATCGGAATTAAGGTAGGAATATTCTGATTGGCTGATGGAATCAGCCAATCAGAATCAAGTACAATCCGATTGGCTGATCCAATCAGCCAATCAGATTGAGCTTGCATTCTATTTCAGGGCCCTTGCCAACAGTGTGCCTGCTTTGTTGCCTCCTGTAAAGTAGAGCTTCTTAAGGTATAAAGCTTTAGAATAAACTTCCAAATGAAGGAGCTCATTTAGTGATTTCCTAGCATTTTGCAATTTGGCAAGGAGCTCTGAATTAAATTGATATTTCTTGTGTTGCTTATCTAATTCTCGCACTTCTGCAATTAACTGAACATATACAGCATTTTGTTATTGTTTCTCTTTTGATTTTATTTTAATTAGTTTGCCTCTGATCACTGCTTGATGGGCCTCCCATACTGTCATTGTATCTGGAATGGATTATCTAAGGTATTAAAATGGAAATATTCCTTTATGCTTTTGGTGAGGTTTTCTACTATATCATTTTTGTGTAATAAACCCTCATCTATTCTCCCTGTGTATGGATAAAAAGGTCCTTATATTTCTAAGGTGACCATATCATGATCTGACCACGTTGTGTTTTTGATATCTGCTTGATTGATAAAAAAATAATCTAGACGTGAGTAAGCTGCACGGGGAAGGGAGTAGAATGTATAGTCTTTCCTATCTATGTGTAAAATTATCCAAGTGTCCATAAGGGTAGCCGTTCATAATGATTGGTGTATATTTTTAAGCGTTCTCAAGGGAATATGACTGACCTTTCGAACAATCTAAAGCTGGTTCAAGAGCAAAATTTAGATCTCCACTTAGTATAGCTGTCCTTTTTTGTACACTAAGCAAAATATCAATAACTTTCTTTATAAAAGGAACTTGATTTGTATTGGGGCAATACATATTGGCTAATGTTACAGGCCTGTTATACAACAAACCCACCAGTATTAGATATCGGCCTACTGAATCAACTTCTTTTTTTAACAATTGGAATGGAGTATGCTTGTTAAACAAGATGCCCACTCTATTGTGCTTAGTTGGTGCAGAACTAAAGTAGTTGTTGGGAAATTCCCTTGAGGAACACCTTGGTTCGACATGTTTTGCAAAGTGGGTTTCCTGAACAAAAACCAGGTGACATTGTTTTTTTTTTTAACGAATTAAGTGCCAGCAAGGGTTTAGTAGGATAATTCAACCCCTTAACATTTTGAGTAGCTAATAACAGTGTTTGGGCCGAATTATCAAGCTTCGAATGGCTCGCCGGAAACGTCTAAAGACCGCTGCTCCATAACTTGTCCACCTGCTCTGAGGCTGTGGAAATCAATTTGCCCAATCTTATACGATCGGGCTGTTTGACACCCCCTGCTAGCGGTCAATTGGCCGCGAATCTGCAGGGGGCGGCTTTGCACAAGCAGTTCACAAGAACTAATTGTGCAATGCTAAATGCCGTCAACATATGTTGTCGGCATGTATCGATGTGCGGCGGACATGATACGCTACATCGTATCATGTCCGTCCGCAGTTTAATAAAACGGCCGCATAGTCTCAGCATAGATAATGTTTATGGGTGTCAGCTATTAATGTGATCTGTGAGATGGAAAGGGTTGACCTTATAACATATCTGGACTGAGTTCTCCATCCTCTGGGTAAAAAATATGGATCATACAAAACAGTAACATACAAAGTGGCAGCAAGTTGAATAAACGGATTGTACCATGACTTACTAGAATAAACATAAAAACATGCAAGAACAATACAACAGAAAATAGTTTGATCCAGAATAATGCAAGATATTATTGCAAATAATCCTAAATAGATATTAAACTTAATATGCACTAATATATTGCTGGGATCCATTAAGTAAACCATAAATGGGGTAACACTTGGATGTACAATTAATTAAAGGATCATGCTCCTAGCGAGCCATCCTCTGGTATTATGTTAATGAGGCATAAGAACATAACTGAAACAACTTATTTTGAGTCATAACAATGAATTTTCAATTCTAAAGGGTATAGAATTTTTTAACAAGAGATCTGTGATCTCAATATTAACTATGGAGTTAACTGTAAAACCTTTTTCAGGCTATACCTATTACAAACAGTGAGATGTTTATAGTCTCTTACATAGAAAAAACCCACCATATATGTGGCTTTCTGACCAACAGCATTGGTCTATGTATCAGTCCACATAATCTCTGTGGTTTACAAATCAGGTCTGGGACTCCGAAGAAGGAAGCATTCTCTGCTGTGGTAGAGGAATTCTTTGTCACTTTCTAGTCACCTTCATCCACAGTTCCTGTTGAGGTTTAGGCAAAGAGCCTTCTTTGATGGCGCGAACCTCTTTATAGTTGCTGATTCTAGGTAGCAATGGTTGAGCGATGCCCAGATTCTCACAGAATTTGTTAATGTCCTCTGGTACTTGATAAGTACATATCTGGTTGTTTTTGGACACTTTTAAGCAAAAAGAAAATCCCCACCTATATGGGATTCCCAGTTCTTGAAGATGTTATGTAAGAAATCTGGTGTCCCTTCTTTTCTTTAAGGTGTGTAGACTGAGAGCTGGGTATACTTGTAAGGTGTATTCCCTAAAGATAATCGGCTGATTTTTTCTTACAGTGGTCATAATGCGTTTGTTGTCTTGGTATTGGTGCGGCTTAATTATTATATCCCTTAGCGGGGCAGGATCTTTAGTTTGCGGCCGTAAAGCTTGATGGGCTCTGTCAATGTTGATATTTTCAGCTTCTAAGCTTTGTAGTTTGTGTCTAAATACGGCTTGTAGGTAGTCAGGAATTTGTATATTAGTTACTGTCTCTGGTACCCCACGGATACGTATATTTTGCCTCCTGTCCCTATTATTCATGTCTTCAAGTTGTAGTTGTATTTGTAGGATAGTAAATGACTGATCTTGAGATTGCTGATCCAGAGATCTAGTCTCATTAGATAGAGATTTAGTGATCTTTTCAAGTTGATTTACTCCATTATAAAGCCATCCTTTATAAGCTGCCCCACTTGGGTTATTAAAGATGTGAAGTCTTCTTTAGATGGCAAAAATGTTAAATCTGCCTTGGTTAAGGGTGCCATATCCTCACTTAGGAGGGCTGCTTCAGAGGTTTCTAAGAGTTCTGGCAGTTCTGTGGTGTCTGAGGAATTTGCAGTCATATCTACGGCTTTGAAAAATTAGCTGAATTTATGCCCAGTAGCTGTGTGTGTCTTGGGAGTTTTATCTGCTTTTGTGTTCTTTTTTGAAGCCATCTTTACTATTTGCATCTAGTGCAGATAAGAAAAAAGTTAAGCCGCAGTGCCTTTTCTAATACACTAAGCTGCAAACACCAGTGCAATAATATTTTGAATGTCTTCTAATGTGCACTGTGTTCAGTCACTCCTGAACCTGTGTTTCAGTATATTAATGACCTGTATCTAGGTCCTATATGTGAGGTCATTGGAGCTTTATATTCTTTGAGCCTAAGGGGCATATTTATTAATGTGCGAGCAGACATGATACGATATAGCGGATCATGCCCGCTGCACATCGATAAATGCAGACAGCATAAGCTTCTTGTGAACTGCTGGTGCAATGCCGCCCCCTGCAGATTAGTGGTCAATTGGCCGCTAGCAGGGGGTATTCGATCGGGTTAATTTCTGGCGATTTCTTTCCGCCGCCTCAGAGCAGGCGGACAGGATATGGAGCAGCAGTCTTTAGACCGCTGCTTCATAACTGCTGTTTCCAGCGAGCCTTCAGGGGGCATCAAGCTCCGTACGGAGCTTGATAAATATGCCCCTAAGCTTATACCGGATGTTTTAGCACTTCATATATCTGAACACAAAAGAAAAAAAAACATTCCCCATCTGTATTCCACACTTCAAGTGGTGGCTTGTGCATTGATTTTACTCTGCGAGTAAATGGGAGCCGGTGATAGATTGTAAGACATGGCGATGGGCGCATGGCCCTGATGTTAAGCACTTTCATTTCAGATGCTCGTGTCTGCGCCACGCTGTAATCTGGTTAGCTGTGGCTTTACCGGTCAGATCCCCCACCTGTCCTCTTGTGATTCCGGGGAAAATCTGGTCTTCTTGTGAGGATGACTCGCTGTTCAGAGCCGCACTATCTCCAGAGCGCTAAAGGCAAGCGGCCATTCCTAAGGCTCGCAGGCTCCGCCCCAAGACCTACCATTTTTATCAAATAACTTTAGTTTGCAGAAATATCATAATATAGGAAAACGCCACTGTGTGAAATGTAAAAAAAATTACATTGCTAACCTTACTGAAAGACCAACATTTTGTATTTTATATTTATATTTTTTCAATAACAATTGATAGTGGAAAATCAGAAGGTAATATCAATTGTTTTTGGCACTATGAACCATCTTGCAATTTATACAGAAAATTAATAGGTATAAAATATTCAAACATAAAATATTAGATAAGTTTTAAAATGATACAATATTCTGATTACCCAGAGTGGTGGCTTAAACCATTTTGAAAAATAATGCATGCTCCTACCCCTGTCCAAACTCAGCAAAAAATATTAAAACAAGCACAATAGAAAACATAAAGGCCTAGATTCAAGTGGATTGATAATTTATCATGTGCTAATGTGATAAATAAATAGCCATTACAAGTGGCTGGATATTGCTACTGCGAGCTCGCGGAAGCAATTAGCACTTACAGTATAAAATTAACAAGAGATCAGATCTGTTTTATTTTATGAATGTCCCCCAATTGGCCCCAAAATCAAGTGTAATATACTTTATTAAAGAATAAAGAAAGTAGCGTCTTTATTTTTTAATAAAGTAACTGCACTTAGCAGTATTTGGGGGCTAAAGTTGGCAGGTGTGGCGGGTGTTAGAAAAAAAGCAGCACTATAAAGTGCCTTTACATTGCGGTCTATGGGAACTGTGTGTTCCCTGTAAATATATACAGTATCTCACAAAAGTGGGTACCCCCCTCACATTTTTGTAAATATTTTATTACATCTTTTCATGTGACAACACTTAATAACTCAACACACAGCCATTAATGTCTAAACAATTGGCAACAAAAGTGAGTACACCACTAAGTGGAAATGTCTAAATTGGGCCCAAAGTGTCAATATTTTGTGTGGCCACCATTATTTTCCAACATTGCCTTAACCCTCTTGGGCATGGAGTTCACCAGAGCTGCACAGGTTGCCACTGGAGTCCTCTTCCACTCCTCCATAACGACATCACGGAGCTGGTGGATGTTAGAGACCTTGCACTCCCCCACCTCCTGTTTGAGGATGCCCCACAGATGCTCAATAGGGTTTAGGTCTGAAGACATGCTTGGCCAGTCCATCACCTTTATCCTCAGCTTCTTTAGCAAGGCAGTGGTTGTCTTGGAGGTGTGTTTGGGGTCGTTATCATGTTTGAATACTGCCCTGCAGCCCAGAGGGATCATGCTCTGCTTCAGTATGTCAAAGTACATGTTGGCATTCATGGTTCCCTCAATGAACTGTAGCTCCCCAGTGCCGGTAGCACTTATGCAGGCCCAGACTATGACACTCCCATCACCATGCTTGACTGTAGGCAAGACACACTTGTCTTTGTACTCCTCACCTGGTTGCCACCACACACGCTTGACACCACCTGAACCAAATAAGTTTATCTTGGTCTCATCAGAACACAGGACATGGTTCCAGTAATCTGCTTGTCTTCAGCAAACTGTTTGTGGGATTTCTTGTGCATCATCTTTAGAAGAGGCTTCCTTCTGGGACGACAGCCATGCAGACCAATTTGATGCAGTGTGTGGTGTATGGTCTGAGCATTGACAGGCTGAACCCCCACCCTTTCAACCTCTGCAGCAATGCTGGCAGCACTCATACGTCTATTTCCCAAAGACAACCTATGGATATGACGCTGAGCACGTGCACTCAACTTCTTTGGTCGACCATGGCGAGGCCTGTTCTGAGTTGAACCTGTCCTGTGAAACTGCTGTATGGCCTTGCCCACCATGCTGCAGCTCAGTTTCAGGGTCTTGGCAATCTTCTTATAGCCTAGGCCATCTTTATGTAGAGCAACAATTCTTTTTTTCAGATCATCAGAGAGTTCTTTGCCATGAGGTGCCATGCTGAACTTCCAGTGACCAGCATGAGAGAGTGTGAGAGCGATAACACCAAATTTAACACACCTGCTCCCCATTCACACCTAAGACCTTGTAACACTAACGAGTCACATGACACCGGGGAGGGAAAATGGCTAGTTGGGCCCAATTTGTTGCCAACGGTTTAGACATTAATGGCTGTGTGTTGAGTTATTTTAAGGGGACACCAATTGACATTGTTATACAGGCTGTACACTCACTACTTTACATTGTAGCAAAGTGTAATTTCTTCAGTGTTGTCACATGAAAATATATAATAAAATATTTACAAAAATGTGAGGGGGGGGTACTCAATTTTGTGAGATCATGGGGCATATTTATCAAGCTCTGGATGGAGCTTGATGCCCCGTGTTTCTGGCGAGTCTTCAGACTCGCCAGAAACACAAGTTATGAAGCAGCGGTCTAAAGACCGCTGATCCATAACCCTGGCCGCCTGCTCTGAGCAGGCAGACAGACATTGCCGGAAATCAACCTGATCGAGTATGATCGGGTTGCTTGACAAGTCTGCAGGGGGCGGCGTTGCACCAGCAGCTCTTGTGAGCTGCTTGTGCAATGTTAAATGCGGAGAGCGTATTGCTCTCCACATTTAGCGAGGTCTTGCGGACCTGATCCGCACTGTTGGTTAAGTTCCCCAAGACCTTTAATAAATAGGGGCCACTGTATGTATATGCGTATATACATATATATGTATATGTTAATATGTGAATATACACATATTAACACACAAATATATATGAATATATATTCATATACATCCTTTTTTCAAAAGAGTGGATACTTGTCCCACTGTAGTGCTTATTCTGTGGTGTTAGGGTCTCTTTTATAGTCAAGAAAGCATAATAAAAGGCACCTAGAAAACAGGCGATTGGCATTTCTACAGCAATTCTTTTTTTCACATGAGGAGTCAAACACCTCTGTAAGATTCAGGTGATCACACCCTTGAAGTGGCAATAACCTGCATATGCACTTAAAGGTACTGTTTCCCTGAGGGGGAGAGCCCCTATCTCCCCCTTGTTTGTGCTAGAGGAACAAATGAACCCTCATATGAACGGATAGACACCCATTAATTTAAATATTGGGTCACTTATTTCTCAAACACAAAAGAGAGGGGTGAGATGGGGGCTCTGTTTTAGCCTATTACCCCCTTATGTCAAATTTTACCTTTAAGAGAAGGTGATGATATACATCTTAAAGGGGTGTGCAACCCCTCACTTGAAAATAAAGACTCCGCTCTTTCAAGTGAGGCATCTTTTGTGCCTGTAAAATGAAA
Organism: Bombina bombina; assembly: GCF_027579735.1. Classification (NCBI taxonomy): domain Eukaryota; kingdom Metazoa; phylum Chordata; class Amphibia; order Anura; family Bombinatoridae; genus Bombina; species Bombina bombina. Next base: position 302,237,963 of record NC_069503.1, on the reverse strand, counting down.
GTGACCACAAGAAAATGGTAATAACATAAAAAGCAGGTACAGCACTAAAAGTGCAGTTTAACCTGAAAGAGGTGGTCTGTAACAGAGCCAAAATCTACCACCCTGTGTGCGCTAGAGGGATAAGTGACCCCCTCATTTGAAAGTGCACACTCCACTCTTTCAAATGAGGGTAACCATAGAGGCCGCCCCTCCCTAAGTGCACTGTTGCATTTATTGCAACTCGTAATACTGCGCAATATTTAAATATCAATTGCGTTAATGTTAGTGCGCTACTTATAATCTAGTCCTCTGGGTGTGAAAACAGTTTTGTATTTTATTTTTGTTTATTTGTTTTTTAAGAACCCTAAATTTTCTAGTAAGATAAAGTTTAATTATAAAAGGCCTTTGAGAAGAGGAATATCCCGATTTATGAGGAGAACATTGTCCAAATTGATAATACAAACGCCTCAGAATCTTAATAATGTTACAATTATTTTTGTTACTTTTGTAAATACCAATGGGCAGATGATAGGCCAGAAGGAAGACGTGAGAAGAATGCCTTCCATCTTGAAATGCTAGTAGATGACATAAGTATTTAAGGTTTTTAAGTTATTTAAGTTTATGGCAAGACAAACATGGACTAATCCTAAAAAAAAAATATTATAATAATTATTCTATTTGAAATAATTATAAATGTATGCTAAAAGAAAGTCAGCCTCTGTACTAAATCTTCCAGTGATGCTTGTCAAACACCCAACTAGCTATTAAATTGCAAATAAGATAATAGTAGATATCATATGTAATATTTAGTTAGATGTTGGCACTTAAAGCGATATGAAAGCCAAAATGTTTCTTTCATAATTCAGATAGAACATACATTTTTAAACAACTTTCTAATTTACTTCTATTATCAAATTATCTTTGCTTTCTATTTATCTTTTGTTGAAAAGCAGGTAGGTAAACTCAGGAGCACTATATTGCAGTAGTTATTATTATTATCAGGTATTTGTAGAGCGCCGATTCAGCAGCGCTAAACAAAAATGCTATCCATTTGCAAGAGCACTAGATGACAGCACTGCAATGTAGAGCTCCTGATACCTACCTAGGTATCTCTTCAACAAAGAATACCACCTGGGTAAAGCAAATTTGATATTAGAAGTAAATTGGTAACTTTTTGAAAAATTGCATGCTCTGTCTGAATCATAAAAGAAACCTTTTGGGTATTATATACCTTTAAGCACACGTACATTTGTCAGGCAGCTAGAAAAAACTGAGCTATAAGGGAAAAAAAGTGTAACCTGGCTGAACAATATTTGGCAAAAGGGAAAATATTGAAATAAAGAGGTGAAGAAAAATGTTACAACTGCAGTTAATACTTGTCAGACAGCCAACAGGGCTAAATTGTGAGGCTGGTGAGAGGAGAAAAGGCGATAGATACAATTTTCCATGGCAGACTTCCTGGATTGTGGGAAAGCTGAGGCTTGTCTGTCATAATAAAGCTGAGGAACGAGTAAAATGGCTCCCTCTTTAACCAACAATGCTGCTTTTAAAGACACATAAAACACCCTGTAATAACAAGACTTTTCTGTAGTCTTCCAATAGATTAATAAACCAGCCACTTGTGGAAATTATGGAAATTGTTTGCTGCAACAGTTTTTTTTTTGTTTGTTTTTTAATTACCAAGCCCCCCTCTGCCCATTTGACTTATTTACAGGAGAAAATTATGACTGATTACTGAAGTATACAAAGCTTGCCTCTCACGTTGTTTAGCAAAACGTTTCATTTTGCAGCATCTTATCACTTTACTGAGGCTGGTTAGGGTGAGTTATGTAGCAGTTATCAGAATCAGAACCCCCCCCAATTTATTAGCGTTAAATCAAAGGAAAGAGCAAGAGATAAACCAAATATCTATTGCAAAGTTTTTTAATATAAATAATTATACATTTTATATTGTAATCTCAAGTTGTTTCATGTTCCTGTAAAAATAAAGTTAAAGGGATTAAACTTTCATGGTTTAGATAGAGCATGTAAGAGACTTACATTTACCTATTTTATCAAGTGTACTTGGTTCTCTTTTTATAATTTGTAGAGGGTTAACAAACTTTAATACAATGCGCTCAATATTGCACTTACTGGATAAAAAAAGGAGAATTCATATCACTGCGTTTTTATGGTATATTCCTTAGTCTAGGTCTTTTATCTAACTTATGAAGTCTGCTTCCTTGTTTTAAACAGTCATTACAAAGGTTCCGTTGCACGTTACCTCCCTTGCCTGGGACCGGTCTCTCATACAGTGATATGAATTCTTATTTTTTATATCATGTAAGTGCAATATTGTGCGCATTGTATTAAAGTTTGTTTACCCTCTACATTTGAATTGCAGGTGTCACGGTTTTCTCTCTTTGTTTTCTATAGACGTATTTCATAAGGGAATCTGATATACCCTGGAAACCTGCCACCTCCACACTACCCTGACAAATCTGGTGGAATGATACAAATCATTTTCCCTACCAAGAGGAAACAAAACTGTTAATTTATTCTGTATACCTTCAAGGTACTGTTTCTACTGCCTCCAAGGGGTTAATTTTAGGGACTTCCAACCCAAATTTTAATCCACATGGATGCATTTCTGTTTTGGATACAAGCATTTCTGTAATATACATCTATTAGCAAAAATGTTTTTAGTAAAAGCTATAGCTGTTTCAAAAGTGTATTTAAAGGGATAGTCTGGTCCAAAATAAACTTTCATAAATAAGGGGGCAGTTTGCAGAGGCTTAGATACAAGGTAATCACAGAGGTAAAAAGCGTATTAATATAACTGTGTTGGATATGCAACACTAGAAAATGGGTTATAAAGGGATTTTCTATCTTTTAAAACAATAAAAATTCTGGTGTAGACTGTGCCTTTAAAGGATCATAAAACAGGTTGAGATCTGTGCATATCCTTAAAGGGCTAGTTAATTAAAAATAGTTTGCATTAAAAAAATTGTTTAAAAATTGCTGGCAAGTATTTTTAAATAATTTTCAAAAATAATCAAAATTAATTACCTAGTTAAGCTGTCTGGAGCAGCCAACTTCACCCCCCTTATCAGTGTTTAGACACAGGCATTGTATTTCAACTCAGTTCACAGCTTCTAGGCATGCTCAATCAGATAATCCCTATGCATTTTTGGGTTCTACCAAAACAACAATAGGTTAGATACAGCCATAGAAGGAAATGTGTGGGTGGAGTTAGAGCTTTACAATTCGAAAGGGTTAATGGTGAGACACTGCAGTATAAACTTGCAGCTAAAGTAATTAAAGTACATATATTTTTTTCTCTATCCCAACTTGTTTTATGTCCCTTTAAGTATTCACTGTGCACCAACATTTTAAACACATTTACTCAGAGAGCCTAAGGTGCTTGTACCATCTGGTAATGACTCAATTTGTTAATGGCTGACATGATACAAGCCCCACTGGTGCTCTGAACAGCTGCAGTATTTAAAATGCTGATGCACGGAAAATATCTAACTATGCTTACCATGCACGTTCAGAGAAAAATGTTAGCACTAACAGAAGAATTTAACCCGCCAGAGGCGAGCTGCGGCGGACAGGGGGCGTACATATTGGTAAAAATCGCCCCCTTTGCATACATCTTAAAACCTTCTTAGGTTTTTAACTGCATACATTTGATTTTGTTTTTATTACCATTATCCCTTAGAAGATTAAGGTGAACATTTGACGCTTCTAATTTTATTGTATATTTTTCTAGACAAAATAAATAACTAATTTAAGAATATTTAAATGTTGTGCAAGTACAGCTGTTGATTGGCTTACACTTACACTTGGGACCAGCACTACTTTAACTATGTTTTTACCCATTTTGCACTAGTGCTGCAAATACATTCTCTAACAAATTAGGGTATTTTTTCCCCCCACTGGAATGGCCCTTTAAAAAATAGTTACTGAAATTGAAGGAATGATGCTAATTGTTTTATAAACTCAAACACTAGAAGAACTTCACTTAATTAAAACAAATTGAAGACATATTGATTAGAATTAGTTCTATTCCCTTTATAACATAAATAGCTTTAATCACCTGTTTTTGAGAATCTACCTGACTGAGGTAAAGTAAAACTTCAGAGAGTTACAAAGAGGGGTCAAAAGCACAAAGACCTAATGCAAATCCCTTGATCTGGAACTGAAGAGCTGAAGAGCAAATGCCTGATAATCAGACCTATAATTTTATACTTGTATACAACCAGATGACCTGATGTTTACAGCGAAACCAAGAAGATGAAAGCCATTGTAAGGATTAGATAATACAGGAGATGATACAATCATTCATTAGCAATGCAAAATCATAGCAAAAAGACATTGCTTTAAATAATATTTCTTTATACATCCTTTTCCTGCATATCAGAATACATAAAAGGGGCATTTTAGCCATGACTAAAGTGAACATCAGAGCATTTCAATATTGAATAGAAGAATTTTTACAATACAGTTGTATTACCAAAATGCTTCAAGTAATGAAGCATTTAATATGCATGTGCTTATTATACATATCCACATATGCTTCATGCACCAGCATTTTAAACAGGGTATCTACACAGAAAGCTGGTACTGTCTTGTATTAGGTAAAGACTAATAGAATTCAAGACATTACCGACTTTCTCAGCAAATATACTGTTTAAAATGCTGGTGCATGGAGCATATGCAGATACAACTATATTGCAAACATTATTCTATTCATATTTGAAATGTTCTATATATTTTTATTATAGGGAAATAAAACAGTCTGTTTCATTGCTGTAGTAAAAAAGCACTAATCAGTGGGTTATACTTAAAAGAAATAATTGTAATATGTATTATTCATCTTTTTAAAAGAATTTTGCCTTTACCATTTGTAAAGGATTTATTACTTCCTGTCATTGCCCCACATTGGGGCAGTGGTCTCTACAGGAAGGCAAAACAACAGCTTTTCTTTTTAACGGCCAGATTACAAGTTGCGCTCAATTTAGTAATACCAGCACACGCTAATGTGCACTAGTATTACAAGTTAGGTTAAAAAACTAAAAGACCCTTTATTTTGGAGGCATTTGAGGCACTTTTAGGGAGGAAATCATGTGACAGTAGAACTTAAGTTCGGTAATGGTAGCTCCCTTATCTAGCTGCAGCCAGTAGCTACACAGATCATTTCTACTGCAGTTTTTTTTTTAACCCCTTAACGACCGAGGACGTGCAGGGTACGTCCTCAAAAAAAAGGCAGTTAACGCCTGAGGACGTACCCTGCACGTCCTCGGTGTGGAAAGCAGCTGGAAGCGATCCTGCTCGCTTTCTGGTTATTGCAGTGATGCCTCGATATGGAGGCATCCTGCAATAACCTTAAATGGCCATCCGATGCAGAGAGAGCCACTCTGTGGCCCTCTCTGCACCGGACATCGATGGCCGGTATCGTTGGTGGGTGGGAGCGGACTTGGGAGGTGGGTGGGCGGCCATCGATGCACCGTGTAATGTGCAGGGGGGCGGGATGGGGGGCGGGACCGTCGGGCGCGCGCACGGGAGCGCGCGCGTGCACGGGGGGTGGTGGGCGGGCGGGCGCGTGCACGGGGCGGGAGCGGGAGGGAACCGCTACACTACAGAAAACAAATTTTAAAATAATTATAATAAATGTGAAAAAAATAATAATATTGTTAAGTATATGTTATCTGCAAGTGGTGGGAGGTTGGTGGGGTGGGGGGGGGGGAAGCTACACTACAGAAAAGGGGATTTTTTTAAAAAGAAAGATTACTTTTTTTACTAAACTGGGTACTGGCAGACAGCTGCCAGTACCCAAGATGGCGCCGCTAAGTCAGAGGGGGAGGGTTAGAGAGCTGTTTGGTGGGGGATCAGTGAGGTTGGGGGCTAAGGGGGATCCTACAAAGCAGCATATGTAAATATGCTTAAAAAAACCTACAAAAAAAACAAATATACCTTTTATTTTAGTACTGGCAGAGTAGGGGCAGGGTGGGGGAGGGAAGAGAGCTGTTTGGGAGGGATCAGGGGGTCTGATGTTTCAGGTGGGAGGCTGAGCTTTACACTAAAGCTAAAATTAACCCTGCAAGCTCCCTACAAGCTAAATAATTAACCCCTTCACTGCTAGCCATAATACATGTGTGATGTGCAGAGGCATTTAGTGGCCTTCTAATTACCAAAAAGCAACGCCAAAGCCATATATGTCTGCTATTTCTGAACAAAGGGGATCCAAGAGAAGCATTTACAACCATTTATGCCATAATTGCACAAGCTGTTTGTAAATAATTTCAGTGAGAAACAAAAGGTTTGTGAAAAAATTTGTGAAAAAGTGAACGATTTTTTGTATTTGATCGCATTTGGCGGTGAAATGGTGGCATGAAATATACCAAAATGGGCCTAGATCAATACTTTGGGATGTCCACTAAAAAAAAATATATACATGTCAAGGGATATTCAGGGATTCCTGAAAGATATCAGTGTCCCAATGTAACTATCGCTAATTTTGAAAAAAAAAAATGGTTTGGAAATAGCAAAGTGCTACTTGTATTTATGGCCCTATAACTTGCAAAAAAGCAAAGAAGATGTAAACATTGGGTATTTCTAAACTCAGAACAAAATTTAGAAACTATTTAGCATGGGTGTTTTTTGGTGGTTGTAGATGTGTAACAGATTTTGGGGGTCAAAGTTAGAAAAAGTGTGTTTTGTTCCATTTTTTCCTCATATTTTATAAAAAAATTTATAGTAAATTATAAGATATGATGAAAATAATGGTATCTTTAGAAAGTCCATTTAATGGCGAGAAAAACTGTATATAATATGTGTGGGTACAGTAAATGAGTAAGAGGAAAATTACAGCTAAACACAAACACCGCAAAAATTTAAAAATAGCCTTGGTCCCAAACGGTCAGAAAATGGAAAAGTGCTGTGGTCACTAAAGGGTTAAACCCAATCTGTTTTTCTTTTTATGCTTGCACTACTTTAACATAATTTTTTAGTAATTTTTTGTTTGGTCCCTGGTTGAGAACTTATCTATTTTTATGTATTTTTAAAAAGTTTTCCTTACAGAGATTTCACATGGAAGAAAGCATTAACATTTGTGTAACAAGCACCAACCTTTAACAGCAACTGATATCTCAACACTCACCCTGATCAAACAAAAAGTAAGCACTTAAATGCATATCGAGAACCAGTTATTCCATTTGAATGAATATACCTTTTATGGTTCTTACTTTCTGCTATCATTCTCTCCGGTTTGCATAATATGAGGAGGATGTCAAATAAAATTGTTGCTTATCTTGGATACCGAAAACACACCCCTTTCCCTTTTCACAAAATAAATAGTCCTTCATTTGGTTAAAGGGATAGTGTACTGTAAAATAGTTTTTACCTTAATGTGTTTCCAATTATTCGTTAAACCAGAGTATAAAATGTATGAGAAATTGTTTCTTTGTGTTTATTTTGTATATGAAATAGCAGATTTTGTTCTTTGAGACTATAACCCATCAGATCTCCTTATTTTAGAACTATCTGTACACACATGCTTATTTATATTATCTCTGTCTGTATACCAAAGCCCAATACTTTTCAAAACAATGGAAAATAGCATTTTAATACTTATCCCTCCATACCCCTACTGGGAGTGTAATCTCTTCTGTTGGCTATGTTTACACAGCTTTTCTATAGCCAATACTTAAGTATAGAAACTTTCAATAAAGGTAGGAATACCACATGCAAAATGAGCTATTTCAAATACCTAAACAAATGTAAAGGGATTATTTGCAAACAATTGAATACACTCCAGCAGGCCCTTAGCTACTTGGTTGTACTTGGGGGGGCAGTGTAGTACAGTCTCTGGGGTCTTGGAGTGATTTTTCCTTTTGATGGTAGTGAAGTCGGGAATACAGGGGATTAATGCTGTTGAGGTTAACTTTAAAATGGTAGGAGAAGGCTGCAGGGTTAAGTTAAAGGGCCAGTCTAAACTGAAATTGTTGTTTAAAAAGATAGATAATGCCTTTACCACCCAATCCTCAGCTTTGCACAACCAAAGTATTAATATACTTTATAACATTTAAACCTCTTAATTTCTGCCTGTTTCTAAGCCACTAAAGACAGCCTCTTATCACATCTTTTTTTATTTGCATTTGACAACAGGGGACTGCTAGTTAATGTAAGCCATATAGATAACATTGTGCTAACACCCGTGGAGATATTTAAGAGTTAGCACAACACTGCACTAATTGGATAAAATGCAAGTCAATAGATAATAAATAAAAAGTCATGTGATCAGGGGGCTGTCAGAAGATGCTTAGATACAAGGTAATCACAGAGGTAAAAAGTATATTAACCCCTTAGTGACCAGACCATTTTTCCATTTTCTTACTGTTAAAGGGACACTGAACCCAAATTTTTTCTTTCATGATTCAGATAGAGCATGCAATTTTAAGCCACCTTCTAATTTATTCCTATTATCAATTTTTCTTCGTTCTCTTGCTATCTTAATTTTAAAAAGAAGACATCTAAGCTTTTTTTTTTATTCAGAACTCTGGACAGCACTTTTTTATTGGTGGATGAGTTTATCCACCAATCAGCAAGAACAACCCAGGTTGATCACCAAAAATCGGCCGGCATCTAAACTTACTTTCTTGCATAAGATACCAAGAGAATGAAGAAAATGTGATAATAGGAGTAAATTAGAAAGTTGCTTAAAATGTCATGCTCTATCTGAATCACAAAAGAAAAAATTTGGGTACAGTGTCCCTTTAAGGACAAGGGCTGTTTTACATTTCTGCTGTGTTTGTGTTTAGCTGTAATTTTCCTCTTACTCATTTACTGTACCCACACATATTATATACCGTTTTTCTCGCCATTAAATTTACTTTCTAAAGATACCATTATTTTCATCATATCTTATAATTTACCATAAAAAAATTATAAAATATGATGAAAAAAATTGATAAAACACACTTTTTCTGTCTTTGACCCCCAAAATATGTGACACATCTACAACCACCAAAAAACACCCATGCTAAATTGTTTCTAAATTTTGTCCTGAGTTTAGAAATACCCAATGTTTACATGTTCTTTGCTTTTTTTGCAAGTTATAGGGCAATAAGTACAAGTAGCACTTTTCTATTTCTAAACTTTTTTTTTTTTTTTTTTTAAATTAGTGATAGTTACATTGTAACACTGATATCTGTCAGGAATCCCTGAATAACCCTTCACATATATATATTTTTATTAGATAACCCAAAGTATTGATCTTGGCCCATTTTGGTATATTTCATGCCACCATTTCACCGGCTAATGCGATCAAATAAAAAAGTGAAGGGGTTAATTAGGTAGCTTGTAGGATTAATTTTAGCTTTAGTGTAGAGATCAGTCTCCCACCTGACACATCCCACTCCCTGATCCCTCCCTGACCCCTTCTGAAACAGCTCTTTTCCATCCCCCACCCCACAATGGTCACCCCCATCTTAAGTACTGGCAGAAAGTCTGCCAGTACTAAAATAAAAGGTGTTTTTTTGTTTTTGTTTTTTTATTATATATGTTCTGCAGTGTCAGATCCCCCCTTACCACCCAACCTCACTGAGGCCTAGATTTGGAGTTTGGCGGTAGCCGTGAAAACCAGCGTTAGAGGCTCCTAACGCTGGTTTTAGGCTACCTACGGTATTTGGAGTCAGTCAAAAAAGGGTCTAACGCTCACTTTTCAGCCGTGACTTTTCCATACCGCAGATCCCCTTACGTCAATTGCGTATCCTATCTTTTCAATGGGATCTTTCTAACTCCGGTATTTAGAATCGTGTCTGAAGTGAGCGTTAGAATTCTAACGACAAAACTCCAGCCGCAGAGAAAAGTCAGTAGTTAAGAGCTTTCTGGGCTAACGCCGGTTCATAAAGCTCTTAACTACTGTACTCTAAAGTACACTAACACCCATAAACTACCTATGTACCCCTAAACCGAGGCCCCCCCACATCGCCGCCACTCGATTAAATTTTTTTAACCCCTAATCTGCCGACCGCCAGCTACGTTATCCTTATGTACCCCTAATCTGCTGCCCCTAACACCGCCGACCCCTATATTATATTTATTAACCCCTAATCTGCCCCCCTCAACGTCGCCTCCACCTGCCTACACTTATTAACCCCTAATCTTCCGAGCGGACCGCACCGCTACTATAATAAAGTTATTCACCCCTAATCCGCCTCACTAACCCTATAATAAATAGTATTAACCCCTAATCTGCCCTCCCTAACATCGCCGACACCTAACTTCAATTATTAACCCCTAATCTGCCGACCGGAGCTCACCGCTATTCTAATAAATGTATTAACCCCTAAAGCTAAGTCTAACCCTAACACTAACACCCCCCTAAATTAAATATAATTTTAATCTAACGAAATTAATTAACTCTTATTAAATAAATTATTCCTATTTAAAGCTAAATACTTACCTGTAAAATAAATCCTAATATAGCTACAATATAAATTATAATTATATTATAGCTATTGTAGGATTTATATTTATTTTACAGGTAACTTTGTATTTATTTTAACCATGTACAATAGCTATTAAATAGTTAAGAACTATTTAATAGTTACCTAGTTAAAATAATAACAAAATTACCTGTAAAATAAATCCTAACCTAAGTTATAATTAAACCTAACACTACACTATCATTAAATTAATTAAATACAATATCTACAATTATCTACAATTAAACCTAACACTACACTATCAATACATTAATTAAATACAATATCTACAAATAACTACAATGAAATAAACTAACTAAAGTACAAAAAATAAAAAAGAACTAAGTTACAAAAAAAAAATATTTACAAACATAAGAAAAATATTACAACAATTTTAAACTAATTACACCTACTCTAAGCCCCCTAATAAAATAACAAAGCCCCCCAAAATAAAAAAAATGCCCTACCCTATTCTAAATTACTAAAGTTCAAAGCTCTTTTACCTTACCAGCCCTGAACAGGGCCCTTTGCGGGGCATGCCCCAAGAAGTTCAGCTCTTTTGCCTGTAAAAAAAAAACATACAATACCCCCCCCCAACATTACAACCCACCACCCACATACCCCTAATCTAACCCAAACCCCCCTTAAATAAACCTAACACTAAGCCCCTGAAGATCATCCTACCTTGTCTTCACCATACCAGGTTCACCGATCGGTCCTGGCTCCAAAATCTTCATCCAACCCAAGCGGGGGCTGGAGATCCATCATCCGGTGGCTGAAGAGGTCCAGAAGAGGCTCAAAAGTCTTCATCCTATCCGGGAAGAAGAGTAGATCCGGACCGGCAACCATCATCTTCCAAGCGGCATCTTCTATCTTCATCCGATGAGGACTGGCTCCATCCTGAAGACCTCCACCGCGGACCCATCTTCATCCGGCGACGTCCAACTGAAGAATGACGGTTCCTTTAAGGGACGTCATCCATGATGGCGTCCCTCGAATTCCGATTGGCTGATAGGATTCTATCAGCCAATCGGAATTAAGGTAGGAATATTCTGATTGGCTGATGGAATCAGCCAATCATAATCAAGTTCAATCCGATTGGCTGATCCAATCAGCCAATCAGATTGAGCTCGCATTCTATTGGCTGTTCCGATCAGCCAATAGAATGCAAGCTCAATATGATTGGCTGATTGGATCAGCCAATCGGATTGATCTTGATTCTGATTGGCTGCTTCCATCAGCCAATCAGAATATTCCTACCTTAATTCCGATTGGCTGATAGAATCCTATCAGCCAATCGGAATATGAGGGACGCCATCTTGGATGACGTCCCTTAAAGGAACCGTCATTCTTCAGTTGGACGTCGCCGGATGAAGATGGGTCCGCGGTGGAGGTCTTCAGGATGGAGCCGGTCCTCATCGGATGAAGATAGAAGATGCCGCTTGGAAGATGATGGTTGCCGGTCCGGATCTACTCTTCTTCCCGGATAGGATGAAGACTTTGGAGCCTCTTCTGGACCTCTTCAGCCACCGGATGATGGATCGCCAGCCCCCGCTTGGGTTGGATGAAGATTTTGGAGCCAGGACCGATCGGTGAACCTGGTATGGTGAAGACAAGGTAGGATGATCTTCAGGGGCTTAGTGTTAGGTTTATTTAAGGGGGGTTTGGGTTAGATTAGGGGTATATGGGTGGTGGGTTGTAATGTTGGGGGGGGTATTGTATGTTTTTTTTTACAGGCAAAAGAGCTGAACTTCTTGGGGCATGCCCCGCAAAGGGCCCTGTTCAGGGCTGGTAAGGTAAAAGAGCTTTGAACTTTAGTAATTTAGAATAGGGTAGGGCATTTTTTATTTTGGGGGTCTTCGTTATTTTATTAGGGGGCTTAGAGTGGGTGTAATTAGTTTAAAATTGTTGTAATATTTTTCTTATGTTTGTAAATATTTTTTTATTTTTTGTAACTTAGTTCTTTTTTATTTTTTGTACTTTAGTTAGTTTATTTCATTGTAGTTATTTGTAGGTATTGTATTTAATTTATGTATTGATAGAGTAGTGTTAGTTTTAATTGTAGGTAATTGTAGGTATTTTATTTAATTAATTTAATGATAGTATAGTGTTAGGTTTAATTGTAACTTAGGCTAGGATTTATTTTACAGGTAATTTTGTAATTATTTTAACTATTTTAGCTATTAAATAGTTCTTAACTATTTAATAGCTATTGTACCTGGTTAAAATAAATACAAAGTTACCTGTAAAATAAATATTAATCCTAAAATAGCTATAATATAATTATAATTTATATTGTAGCTATATTAGGATTTATTTTACAGGTAAGTATTTAGCTTTAAATAGGAATAATTTATTTAATAAGAGTTAATTAATTTCGTTAGATTTAAATTATATTTAAGTTAGGGGGGTGTTAGTTTTAGGGTTAGACTTAGCTTTAGGGGTTAATACATTTATAAGAATAGCGGTGAGCTCCAGTCGGCAGATTAGGGGTTAATGTTTGAAGTTAGGTGTCGGCGATGTTAGGGAGGGCAGATTAGGGGTTAATACTATTTATCATAGGGTTAGTGAGGCGGATTAGGGGTTAATAACTTTATTATGATAGCGGTGCGGTCCGCTCGGCAGATTAGGGGTTAATAAGTGTAGGCAGGTGGAGGCGATGTTGTGGGGGGCAGATTAGGGGTTAATAAATATAATATAGGGGTCGGCGGTGTTAGGGGCAGCAGATTAGGGGTACATAAGGATAATGTAAGTAGCGGCGGTTTACGGAGCGGCAGATTAGGGGTTAAAAATAATATGCAGGGGTCAGCGATAGCGGGGGTGGCAGATTAGGGGTTAATAAGTGTAAGGTTAGGGGTGTTTAGACTCGGGGTACATGTTAGGGTTTTAGGTGCAGACGTAGGAAGTGTTTCCCCATAGCAAACAATGGGGCTGCGTTAGGAGCTGAACGCGGCTTTTTTGCAGGTGTTAGGTTTTTTTTCAGCTCAAACAGCCCCATTGTTTCCTATGGGGGAATCGTGCACGAGAACGTTTTTGAGGCTGGCCGCGTCCGTAAGCAACTCTAGTATCAAGAGTTGCATTTGCGTTAAATATGCTCTAAGCTCCTTTTTTGGAGCCTAACGCTGACATTATATGGACTCTCAATACCAGAGTTATTTTAAAGGAGCGGCCAGAAAAAAGCCAGCGTTAGCTACGCGGGTCGTTACCGCCAAAACTCTAAATCTAGCCGTGAGCTTCCCCCCCAAACAGCTCTCTAACCCTCCCCTCTACCTATTTGCCGCCATCTTAGGTACTGGCAGCTGTCTGCCAGTACCCATGAAAATAATCAGCTGATGGGTGAATAGGGCAGATAGTCATTATGTTTTAACTAGAGCACAGGTGAAATAATCATCTGATGGGTAAATAGGCCAGATAGTCATTATGTCTTAACTAGAGCACAGGTGAAATAATCAGCTGGTGGGTGAGTAGGTCAGATATTCATTATATCTTAACTAGAGCACAGGTGAAATAATCATCTGATGGGTGAATAGGCCAGTTATTCATTATGTCTTAACTAGAGCACAGGTGAAATAATCATCTGATGGGTGAATAGGCCAGTTATTCATTATGTCTTAACTAGAGCACAGGTGAAATAATCATCTGATGGGTGAAAAGGCCAGATATTCATTATGTCTTAACTAGAGCACAGGTGATATAATCATCTGATGGGTGAATATGCCAGATATTCATTATGTCTTAACTAGAGCACAGGTGAAATAATCAGCTGATGAGGGATAGGCCAGATAGTCATTATGTCTTAACTAGAGCACAGGTGAAATAATCAGCTGATGAGTGAATAGGCCAGATAGTCATTATGTCTTAACTAGAGCACAGGTGAAATAATCAGCTGATGATGGATATGCCAGATAGTCATTATGTCTTAACTAGAGCACAGGGGAAATAATCAGCTGATGAGTGAATAGGCCAGATAGTCCTTATGTATTAACTAGAGCAGAGGTGAAATAATCAGCTGATGAGGGATATGCCAGATAGTCATTATGTCTTAACTAGAGCACAGGTGAAATAATCAGCTGATGGGTGAATAGGTCAAAAAGTTATTATGTCTTAACTAGAGCACAGGTGAATAATCAGCTGATGGGTGAATAGGCCAGATAGTCCTTATGTCTTAACTAGAGCACAGGTGAAATAATTAGCTGATGGGTAAATAGGTCAGATAGTTATTATGTATTAAACTAGAGCACAGGTGAAATAATCATCTGATGATGGATAGGCCAGATAGTCATGATGTCTTAACTAGAGCACAGGTGAAATAATCAGCCGATGGGATAAGAGGCCTGATAGTAATTATGTCTTAACTAGAGCACAGGTGAAATAATCAGCTGATGGGTGAATAGGTCAGATAGTTATTATGTCTTAACTAGAGCACAGGTGAAATAATCATCTGATGATGGATAGGCCAGATAGTCATTATGTCTTAATCTAGAGCACAGGTGAATTAATCAGCTCATCTAGCAGCTGATTATTTCACCTGTGCTCTAGTTAAGATTATTAATATCTGGGCTGTTGAGGATTGAGTTGCTAATGACCAGGGGGAAACAAACAGATCAGGCAGAAGCCTAACAGACAGAAAAGGTGCAGACATTGCCAAACGGTAGCTGTAGGCACAAACCTTCTATGAGATACTGTACATGTGCTCTTATTAGATAGCATGAGGAATTCCAGAGTAACAAAGTAATGCTAGGCAGTGCACCAACCAGCAAGATTGCAAACTGTGCAGTTGAGAGAAAAACTCTGCAAATGCTAGTGAGTATGGCATGGAATTTAAAGTAACAAGTGACATTAAGAAAACAGTTTTTATGTGTCAAAATGGTTTATAATTAAAACTAGTCGATAAGCTTGCCCAGAGGGCAGTCTAATTATTTTTTAACCTACAGATGTAGAAACAACATAAGTTTACAAAAAAAAAAATAACATTACAGAAAATAAAAAAATCAAATTACCAAATTTAACAAAATAAAACCTAGTCCCTATTAAAATAAAAAATACCCCCCAAAATAAAAACACCCCCTACTCTAATAATAAACTAACAGTAGCCCTTAAAATGGCTTTTTGCAGGGCATTGCCCCAAGATAATCAACTATTTTACAAAAAATATACAAAGTCCCACCTAACATTAAACCCCCCCACCCCCCAAAATAAAAGAACCTAACACTAAAAAACCTAAATTACCCATTGCCCTGAAAAGGGCATTTGTTTGGGCATTGCCCTTAAAAGAGCATTTAGCTCTTTTTCTGCCCATCCCTAATCTAAATAAAACAAATCCTCCCAAAAAACCCTTAAAAAATCTAACCCCCAGGTTGGTACTCACGGTTCCTAAAGTCCAGCGGAGAAGGTCCTGTTCCAGGCGGTGAAGTCTTCTTCCAAGCGCAACCTCTTCTTCTTCCAGGAACATCCCACGCGGAGCGGAGCTGAAGACCGGCGACTAAGGAACTGAAGACCGGTGACCGCGGAGTCATGGAGCATGGAGGATCCTCTTCGTGCTATCTCCGCCGTACACTGAATAGTGAATTCAAGGTACACGATTAAAGATGGCGTCCCTTGAATTCCTATTGGCTGATTTGATTCTTCCAATTCAAATCAGCCAATAGGATGAAAGCTACTCAAATCCTATTGGCTGTTTAAATAAGCCAATAGGATGAGAGCAAGTGAAATTTTATTGGCTATTCAAATCAGCCAATAGAATTTTACTTGCTCTCATGCGCTTGGAAGAAGACTTCACCGCCTGGAACAGGACCTTCTCCGCCGGACTTTAGGAACCGTGAGTACCAACCTGGGTTTTTTTTGGGAGGATTTGTTTTATTTAGATTAGGGATGGGCAGAAAAAGAGCTAAATGCCCTTTTCAGGGCAATGGGTAGTTTAGGTTTTTTAGTGTTAGGTTAATTTATTTGGGGGGGTTTGGTGGGTGGGGGGTTTTTACTGTTAGGGGGGCTTTGTGTATTTTCCTGAAAAAGAGCTGATTATCTTGGGGCAATGTCCTGCAAAATGCCCTTTTAAGGTTTATGTAGGGGTTTTACGGTTTAGGGAATAATAGGGTAAATAGGTTTATTTTGATGTAGGGGTTTTGCGGTTTAGGGGTTAATAGGGTAAATAGGTTTATTGCGATGTAGGGGTTTTGCGGTTTAGGGGTTAATAGGGTAAATAGGTTTATTGCTATGTAGGGATTTTGCGGGTTAGGGGTTAATAAGTTAAATAGGTTTATTGCGATGTAGGGGTTTTGCGGTTTAGGGGTTTATAGGGTAAATAGGTTTATTGCGATGTGGGGGTTTTGCGGTTTAGGAGTTAATACTTTGTGTAGGATATTTTTTTGTTATATCTCATGCGGGCAGTGTTTTTTTTTTAATACTTGATGCGGGCGGTTAGTTTTTTTAAAAAAAACATAATTTATGCTTACCTGATAAATTTATTTCTCTTGTAGTGTATCCAGTCCACGGATCATCCATTACTTGTGGGATATTTTCCTTCCCAACAGGAAGTTGCAAGAGGATCACCCACAGCAGAGCTGTTATATAGCTCCTCCCCTAACTGCCATATCCAGTAATTCGACCGAAAATAGCCGAGAAAGGAGAAACCATAGGGTGCAGTGGTGACTTTAGTTTAATTAAAATTTAGACCTGCCTTAAAAGGACAGGGCGGGCCGTGGACTGGATACACTACAAGATAAATAAATTTATCAGGTAAGCATAAATTATGTTTTCTCTTGTTAAGTGTATCCAGTCCACGGATCATCCATTACTTGTGGGATACCAATACCAAAGCTAAAGTACACGGATGATGGGAGGGACAAGGCAGGTACTTAAACGGAAGGGACCACTGCCTGTAGAACCTTTCTCCCAAAAATAGCCTCTGAAGAAGCAAAAGTATCAAATTTGTAAAATTTTGAAAAGGTATGAAGCGAAGACCAAGTCGCCGCTTTGCAAATCTTTTCAACAGAAGCCTCATTTTTAAAGTCCCAGGTGGAAGCCACAGCTCTAGTAGAATGAGCTGTAATTCTTTCAGGGGGCTGCTGTCCAGCAGTCTCGTAGGCTAAGCGTATTATGCTCCGAAGCCAAAAAGAAAGAGAGGTTGCCGAAGCCTTTTGACCTCTCCTCTGTCCAGAGTAAATGACAAACAGGGAAGATGTTTGACGAAACTCCTTAGTCGCTTGTAAGTAAAACTTTAAAGCACGGACTACGTCTAGATTATGTAACAGACGTTCCTTCTTTGAAGAAGGATTAGGACACAATGATGGAACAACAATCTCTTGATTGATATTCTTGTTAGAAACTACCTTAGGTAAAAACCCAGGTTTTGTACGCAGAACTACTTTATCTGTATGGAAAATCAGATAAGGAGAATCACATTGTAAGGCCGATAACTCAGAGACTCTACGAGCCGAGAAAATAGCCATCAAAAACAGAACTTTCCAAGATAAAAGTTTGATATCAATGGAATGAAGTGGTTCAAACGGAACTCCTTGAAGAACTTTAAGAATCAAGTTTAAGCTCCATGGGGGAGCAACAGGTTTAAACACAGGCTTAATTATAACCAAAGCCTGACAAAATGCCTGAACGTCCGGAACCTCTGCCAGACGCTTGTGCAAAAGAATAGACAGAGCAGAAATCTGTCCCTTTAAAGAACTAGCTGATAGTCCTTTTTCCAAACCCTCTTGGAGAAAAGACAATATCCTAGGAATCCTAACCTTACCCCATGAGTAATTCTTGGATTCACACCAATAAAGATATTTGTGCCATATCTTATGGTATATTTTCCTGGTGACAGGCTTTCGTGCCTGTATTAAGGTATCAATGACTGACTCTGAGAAGCCACGCTTTGATAATATCAAGCGTTCAATCTCCAGGCAGTCAGCCTCAGAGAAATTAGATTTGGATGATTGAAAGGACCTTGTATTAGAAGGTCCTGTCTCAAAGGCAGAGTCCAAGGTGGAAAGGATGACATGTCCACTAGGTCTGCATACCAGGTCCTGCGTGGCCACGCAGGCACTATCAAGATCACTGATGCTCTCTCCTGTTTGATTTTGGCAATCAGTCGAGGGAGCAGAGGAAACGGTGGAAACACATAAGCCAGGTTGAAGAACCAAGGCGCTGCTAGAGCATCTATCAGCGTCGCTTCTGGGTCCCTGGACCTGGATCCGTAACAAGGAAGCTTGGCGTTCTGGCGAGACGCCATGAGATCCAGTTCTGGTTTGCCCCAACGATGAACCAATTGAGCAAACACCTCCGGATGGAGTTCCCACTCCCCCGGATGAAAAGTCTGACGACTTAGAAAATCCGCCTCCCAGTTCTCTACACCTGGGATATGGATCGCTGATAGGTGGCAGGAGTGAGTCTCCGCCCAGAGAATTATCTTGGATACTTCTAACATCGCTAGGGAGCTTCTGGTCCCCCCTTGATGATTGATGTAAGCCACAGTCGTGATGTTGTCCGACTGAAATCTGATGAACCTCAGTGTTGCTAACTGAGGCCAAGCTAGAAGAGCATTGAATATTGCTCTTAACTCCAGAATATTTATTGGGAGGAGTTTCTCCTCCTGAGTCCACAATCCCTGAGCCTTCAGGGAATTCCAGACTGCACCCCAACCTAGAAGGTTGGCATCTGTTGTTACAATTGTCCAATCTGGCCTGTGTAAGGTCATACCCTTGGACAGATGGACCCGAGATAGCCACCAGAGGAGAGAATCTCTGGTCTCTTGATCCAGATTTAGTAGAGGGGACAAATCTGTGTAATCCCCATTCCACTGACTTAGCATGCATAATTGCAGCGGTCTGAGATGTAGGCGTGCAAATGGCACTATGTCCATCGCCGCTACCATTAAGCCGATCACTTCCATGCACTGAGCCACTGACGGGCGCGGAATGGAATGAAGAACACGGCAGGAATTTAGAAGCTTTGATAACCTGGACTCCGTCAGGTAAATTTTCATTTCTACAGAATCTATCAGAGTTCCTAGGAAGGACACTCTTGTGAGGGGTGATAGAGAACTCTTTTCCTCATTCACTTTCCACCCATGCAACCTCAGAAATGCCAATACTATGTGCGTATTAGATTTGGCAATTTGGAAATTTGACGCCTGTATCAGGATGTCGTTTAGATAAGGGGCCACTGATATGCCCCATGGTCTTAGGACCGCCAGAAGGGACCCCAGAACCTTTGTAAAAATTCTTGGGGCTGTAGCTAACCCGAAGGGAAGAGCCCCAAACTGGTAATGCCTGTCTAGAAAGGCAAATCTTAGGAACCGATGATGGTCTTTGTGAATCGGTATGTGAAGGTAAGCATCCTTCAAATCCACTGTGGTCATGAACTGACCCTCCTGGATCATAGGTAGGATGGTCCGAATAGTTTCCATTTTGAACGATGGGACTCTGAGGATCTTGTTTAAGATCTTTAGATCCAAAATTGGTCTGAAGGTTCCCTCTTTTTTGGGAACCACAAACAGATTTGAATAAAATCCCTGTCCCTATTCTGTGGAACTGGATGGATCACTCCCATTACTAGGAGGTCTTGCACACAGCGTAAGAATGCCTCTTTCTTTATCTGGTTTACAGATAACCTCGAAAGGTGAAATCTCCCTTGTGGGGGGGAAGCTTTGAAGTCCAGAAGATATCCCTGAGATATGATCTCCAACGCCCAGGGATCCTGAACATCTCTTGCCCACGCCTGGGCGAAGAGAGAAAGTCTGCCCCCTACTAGATCCGTTACCGGATAGGGGGTCGTTCCTTCATGCTGTTTTAGAGGCAGCAGCAGGCTTTCTGGCCTGCTTGCCTTTGTTCCAAGCCTGGTTAGATTTCCAGGCCGGCTTGGATTGAGCAAAAGTTCCCTCTTGTTTTGAAGCAGAGGAAGTTGATGCTGCATTTGCCTTGTAGTTTCGAAAGGCACGAAAATTAGACTGTTTGGCCCTTGATTTGACCCTTTCCTCCAGTAATGTCAGCAATAATTTCCTTCAAACCAGGCCCGAATAGAGTCTGCCCCTTGAAAGGAATGTTAAGTAATTTAGACTTTGAAGTCACGTCAGCTGACCAGGATTTAAGCCATAGTGCCCTAAGCGCCTGGATGGCGAATCCAGAATTCTTAGCCGTTAGTTTAGTCAAATGAACAATGGCATCAGAAACAAAAGAATTAGCTAGCTTAAGTGTTCTAAGCTTGTCAAGTATTTCAGTCAATGGAGTAGCTGTCTGAAAGGCCTCTTCCAGAGACTCAAACCAGAATGCCGCAGCAGCAGTGACAGGCACAATGCATGCAAGGGGCTGCAGGATAAAACCTTGTTGAATAAACATTTTCTTAAGGTAACCTTCTAATTTTTTATCCATTGGATCTGAAAAAGCACAACTGTCCTCCACAGGGATAGTGGTACGCTTTGCTAAAGTAGAAACTGCTTCCTCCTCCTTAGGGACCGTCTGCCATAGGTCCCGTGTGGTGGCGTCTATTGGAAACATCTTTCTAAAAATGGGAGGGGGGGGGGAAACGGCACACCGGGTCTGTCCCACTCCTTATTAATAATTTCTGTAAACCTTTTAGGTATAGGAAAAACGTCAGTACACACCGGCACTGCATAGTATTTATCCAGTCTACACAATTTCTCTGGCACTGCAATTGTGTCACAGTCATTCAGAGCAGCTAAAACCTCTCCAAGCAACACCCGGAGGTTCTCAAGCTTAAATTTAAAAGTAGACATATCTGAATCAGGTTTCCCCGAGTCAGATACGTCACCCACAGACTGAAGCTCTCCTTCCTCAGCTTCTGCATATTGTGACGCAGTATCAGACATGGGCCTTAAAACATCCGCGCGCTCTGTATTACGTCTAACCCCAGAGCTATCGCGCTTGCCTCTATATTCAGGCAGTCTGGCTAATACCGCTGACAGGGTATTATCCATGATCACCGCCATGTCTTGTAAAGTAATCGCTATGGGCGTCTTTGATGTACTTGGCGCCATTTTAGCGTGAGTCCCTTGAGCGGGAGTCAAAGGATCTGACACGTGGGGAGAGTTAGTCGGCATAACTTCCGCCTCGTCAGAATCCTCTGGTGATAATTCTTTTAAAGATAACAGCTGATCTTTATTGTTTAAAGTGAAATCATTACATTTAGTACACATTCTCCTATGGGGTTCCACCATGGCTTTTAAACATAATGAACAAGGAGTTTCCTCTATGTCAGACATGTTTATACAGACTAGCAATGAGACTAGAAAGCTTGGAAAACACTTTAAATAAAGTTAACAAGCAATATAAAAAAACGTTACTGTGCCTTTAAGAGAAACAAATTTTGCCAAAATTTGAAATAACAGTGAAAAAAGGCAGTTAAACTAACGAAATTTTTACAGTGTATGTAACAAGTTAGCAGAGCATTGCACCCACTTGCAAATGGATGATTAACCCCTTAATACAAAAAACAGATTAACAAAACAAAAAATATGTTTTTTAAACAGTCATAACAACTGCCACAGCTCCTACTTTTGAAGCCTTTTGAGCCCTTCAGAGATGTCCTATAGCATGCAGGGGACTGCTGAGGGAAGCTGAATGTCACAGTTTGTAATTTTAACTGCACCAACTGTAACTTTTATACTATAACAGTGGAAAGTCTCAGGAAACTGTTTCTAGGCAAAAATAAAGCCAGCCATGTGGAAAAAAACTAGGCCCCAATAAGTTTTATCACCAAAGCATATATAAAAACGATTAAACATGCCAGCAAACGTTTTATATTGCACATTAATCAGAGTATATACCTCTGATAGCAAGCCTGATACTAGTCGCTATTAAATCACTGTATTTAGGCTTTAACTTACATTAATCCGGTATCAGCAGCATTTTCTAGCAAATTCCATCCCTAGAAAAACTTAACTGCACATACCTTATTGCAGGATACCCTGCATGCCATTCTCCCTCTGAAGTTACCTTACTCCTCAGACATATGTGAGAATAGCAGTGGATCTTAGTTACTTCTGCTAAGATCATAGAAAAATGCAGGCAGATTCTTCTTCTAAATGCTGCCTGAGATAAAATAGTACACTCCGGTACCATTTAAAAACAATAAACTTTTGATTGAAGAAAAAACTAACTATATTTTACCACTTTCCTCTTACTACCTCCAGCTATGTTGAGAGCCTGCAAGAGAATGACTGGATATGGCAGTTAGGGGAGGAGCTATATAACAGCTCTGCTGTGGGTGATCCTCTTGCAACTTCCTGTTGGGAAGGAGTATATCCCACAAGTAATGGATGATCCGTGGACTGGATACACTTAACAAGAGAAAATACTTTAATGTGGGCGATTAGGTGCTGCTTTTGTAAAGCTCCGTTTGCCTTCGCTGCATTCCGAAAATGGCAAGGTAGTGAAAGAATCCACCTTTCACCACCCTGCCATTTTCGGAATTCACCTGTATGCAGCTTTGTGCGCAACTGCCGACGGCGACGGACATTACAAACGCAATTATAGTATAGATAAATATAGATAGATAGATGCAAAATGTTTCATGCAAAGTATTTAAAAGCATATTTAAAACATGTAGTGTAGTCTGTACTGTCCTTAAAGGGACATGAAAGATTTTTTTTCATGATTCCGACAGAGAATACCATTTTAAACAACATTCCAATTTACTTCTATTATTGAATTGATGTCATTCTTTAGATATCCTTTGTTTAAGAAATAGCAATGCACATGGGTGAGCCAATCATACGAAGCATAAATGCAGTCACCAATCAGCAGCTACTGAGCCTATTTATATATGCTTTACAACAAAGTATATCAAGAGAAAGAAGCAAATTAGATAATAGAAGTAAATTGGAACGTTGTTTAAAATGGCATGCTCTTTCTAAATCATGAAAGAAAAAAATGTGGGATTTGTGTCCCTTTAAAAAAGGATCTCTGTTTACTATTCTCGTGTTTCACCTACATAAAAAATATAAAATCAGCTTCCATTGGAAGTTCTAACATTGAGTTACCAGCACAGCACTAATAAGCTTATTGGTCGTACTCCCTGATGAAAGAAACAAGAGTCACAATATAAATTCTGATGCCAATGTGTTTATTCTCCCCAGCTGACTTTGTCTGCATATCATCACACTAACAAGAAGTGAAGCCGGAAGTTAAAACTAACATCATGAATGGGGCTTTGTGATATACACAATCACAACTATATGCACAACAAATAGATTTAAAAATCTGTGCATAATGCCTACAAACTTTATTATATTAGATAAAATGGCAATTCATTTCCAAAATAGTTGCAAAGCTATGATTTTGTCCTGCAGCACTTTTTCTTCTAAAACCATATAAGGGACTTTAAAGTATTTTCTCATATATACATAGTATATATAAGCAATTAAGCACTGCACAGTAAAATATCTGCATGCAGAATACATGCTTTATAAGCATTTAAAGTGTAATTCACACCATTTAGGGATGTACCCCTTAAAAAATGCGTTGAGCGTGTTTATCTTATCTACTTTGCTGTGGCCAATTAGGGAACAGATTTAAAAGAGCTCCTGCACTGATGACACAATTGCTGTGCCGATTGTTACAGTGACAGGGTTGTAGATTCTGCATGATAATCTCCAGCCTGATATACATCTGTTTAACGTCATTGTTAACAGTAATAAACAATTATATAGGGCTAGATTTTGGTACAATGTATATTTATACCTGTATATATATATATATATATATATATATATATATATATATATATATATATATATACAGTATATATAAATAGATAGATGGATAATTATATATATGTATATATATATATACTGTGTATATATATATATATATATATATATATATAGATATATATATATATATATATATATATATATATATATATATAGATATATATATATAGAGAGAGAGAGAGAGAGAGAGAGAGAGAGAGAGAGGAATATCTATTTAAAAATACTTATGTATTTTTTTTATGTAATACAATGTGCAGATCACTGGAATGTGAAATATTTCCATTAAATACACACTATATCCCTTTATTAAATATAAATATTGCATAAATATGTTTTTACATGTTTCATCTACTTTAACTGCAAAGGGATACAATGTATATATATATATATATATATATATATATATATATATATATATATATATACTGTATATATTTATATATCCTATAATATAAAAGGCCAAGTGTGTTTGTCCGTGCTAGAGACAGCACGAGGACAAACACATCTGGCCTTAGAGTCCCTACCTGATCTGCTGTTTGCAGCCGGTGTGGGCAGAAGTGGGCATGGCCGTGCGTGAGTGGGGGTGTGGCCAGACATGACAGGGGCGGGGCTGAGCATGACAGGGGCGGATCCTGGCATGGCGGGGCCAGGCCGGGGCTCTGTCGCGCACGCGAGATAGGGGGAGAGAGATAGAGAGGGGGGAGAGATAGAAAGAGGGGGAGAGAACAAAAGAGAAGGGAAAGAGCTAAAGATAGGATAAGAGATAGCAAAAGAGAGGGGAAAGAGCAATAGAGGGGGAGAGAGAAAATAAGAGGCGAAAAGAGAGAGAGCAAAAGAGAGGGGAAGAGAGGGCGCAAAAGAAAAGGGGGAGAGAGAGCAAAAGAAGAGGGGGGGAGAGAGAGGGTGAGATAGAGAGAGGGGGGGAGAGAGAGAGAGGGGGGGGAGAGAGAAAGAAGGGGGAGAGAGAGGGGGGGGAGAGAGAGGGGGGGAGCGAGAGGGGGGGAGAGAGGGGGGAGCGAGAGGGGGAGAGAGAGAGCAATAGAGGGGGAGAGAGAGCAAAAGAGAGGGGGGAGAGAGAGCAATAGAGAGGGATGGAGAGAGAGCACAAAAGAGAGGGGGAGAGCGCAAAAGAGAGGGGGGAGAGAGAGCGCAAAAGAGAGGGGGGAAAGAGCTCAAAAGAGAGGGGGAGAGAGCGCAAAAGAGAGGGGGAGAGAGCGCAAAAGAGAGGGGGAGAGAGCGCAAAAGAGAGGGGGGAGAGAGAGAGCGCAAAAGAGAGGGGAGAGAGAGCGCGAAAGAGAGGGGGGAGAGAGTGCAAAAGAGAGGGGGAAAGAGAGAGAGCAAAAGAGAGGGGGAGGGAGAGAGCGCAAGGGGTGGGACCGCTGTACTGCAAAAAATGTCCTGTGTGAACGGTCTTTAGAAATAGTATATATATAAATAAATACATATGTACACACTTATAGACATATATATATATATATATATATATATATATGTATATATATAAATATATATATATATATATATATACATATACATCTTTAGACGTGTGTATATATGTATGTAAGTCTATGTTAAAGCCCTTTGCTTGCCTTTTTTCTAACACCTGAGGCCTTATAACTTTTGTTAGCAATATTTATTTTACATTAGATGGTGTTATGATAAGTGTAACTGTACTTTGTAATGTATTTTTGATGTGTTTTGTACAACTTTTTTGTTTTTCAAAACAGTTAACCAGAGATCTGAGGCTGCGGCAATCATTGTAGGGTAAATTGCAATTGTGCTCCAGAAAAAGCGTTTACTTTCAACTTGTATTGCGAGCATTAAACCAGACAAGAGCAAACATCCACTATAAACCCCTTATCGCTTGTGCGTAACTGTTAGCGCCCCACTCGTAATCTGGCCCATAGTGTATATATTAGGAACATTTCAAGGAGATTAAGTCAATTATATATTATTAGAAATGATTTTCTAATTTTCAGAATCTTCACTCCGAGGACCAGAGGAGCCGCCGCTTCACATTTGTGCTCTACTTTGCCTGTCTACACATATTCCATTCACGGTTTGTGCACAGACTTGTTTGCAACATTTAGCGCACCCCGCAATTGGTTCCCCTCGGGGTTCCTTTTTTGAATTATATATTATACTGAAGAAAATCTAATGTACTGAAGTTGAAAATATTGCCATATATTTCTTGTAACTTTTTTTATTCATTTATCTACTGTACTAATTTTAAATGTAGTCATTTTATTCTAGTGGAAATTTATCTTAAAAGGCCGGTTTATATTTTATAGAAACTGACACTTTTCTTATTTTGTAATACAAATAATGCATGTAATAAAATCAGTGGTTAAACAATATAAGCTAAAATATTGTTCTGAATAAAATGAAGCATAGGTTACATCTTTCACTGGGATAGCCAACCAAATACAGTAACTATTCATACAATGTTTCCACAATTTCAGAAGTTTATCAAGAAGCTCTGTGTTTCATCTTTTAAAAGATATACTGTTAGATGTTCATATTATGGTTATTATTTTCTTTTATATGAAATGACAACCTTTTGCAAAATTATCACATCTGTTGACATGGCTACTGTGTGGATACAGCAATTCTTTGAAATACATTATAGCACTCTCTGGCATCTTAGGGGTTAACCCTAACACCAATTCTGAATCCTAGCTCTAACCATACATTTACTTCACATCAAGTTCGTCAGACATGATTTTATTGCACCATGATGTTATGGGCAATGCAATCTCATACTTGGGTGGATTGCCCTTTAATATTTATGTGACCACAGTAGTATAGAGCAGTGTTTCTAAACTGCGGTCCTCAAGTACCCCCCAATAGTCCAGGTTTTCATTATAGCTGAACCAGTGCACAGGTGAGATAATCAGCCATGGTTACTAACCTGCTATCAGTCACCAGCTGATTATTTCACCTGTGCTCTAAATCAGCTATAACGAAAACCTGGACTGTTGGGGGTACTTGAGGGCCGCTGTTGAGAAACACTGGTATAGAGTATAGATATGTCCTACAGTTGAGTAGGCTGTAAATTATTGTGATGAGATGAAATGGTGAAAAATTACATGAATGTACTATAAAATGTGCAGTATTGTTTACCAAGTGAGCTTCATAACTGACTTCATAAGTTTAAACAATTGTTTAAAAATTGCTGACAAGTATTTTAAAGTAATTTTCAAAAATAAGCAAAATTAGTTACATAGCCATGCTGTCTGGAGTAGTCTGATCCACCCAACCTTATCAGTGTTTAGCATCAGAAACATAGGCATTGTATTTCACAGCAGCTTATTTGCTTATAGGCATGCTACAGCAGATAATGATTGTTAAAGACTTGCATTCTACAAAATCAACGATAGATATAGATGCAGACATAGAAAGAAATGCGTGGGTGGAGTTAGAGCTGTACAATTCAGAGGACCAGTCAACACATTAGATTTGCATAATCAACAAATGCAAGATAACAAGACAATGCAATAGCACTTGGTCTGAACTTCAAATGAGTAGTAGATTTTTTTATAACAAATTTCAAAGTTATGTATATTTCCACTCCCCCTGTACCATGGGATAGCAATCAGCCAATCACAAATGCATATACGTATAGTCTGAATTCTTGCACATGCTCAGTAGGAGCTGGTGACTCAAAAAGTGTAAATATAAAAGAATGTGCACATTTTTTTTTTAATGGAAGTAAATTGGAAAGTTGTTTAAATTACAGGCTGTATCTGAATAATGAAAATTTAATTTGACCTGAGTTTAAAAGAAAGGGTTAATGGTGAGGCACTGCTGTATAAATTTGCAGGTAAAGTAGTTAATATACATATTATTATATTTTGCCTCTATCCCAACTTGTTTTACGTCCCTTTAAGATAAAATAAATGTAACCATATGTTATGCACCAGTATAGTGGCTTATCTGATGATCTCACAAAATCTTTGTGAGCATTTTTTATCATTATTTTGCAATTTAAGTGTCTCTCCTTGACATCCAGAACCCTGCATAGGGATATAACCAGTTTTTAAGTTAAAATTTGCCTTTCTAAAATTCTTTGAGGGACCACTCTGTACTGACAAAACTTAATAGATAATCTTCCCTGAGAAGAGAGCTTTAGATCATTGGGCCTTTTATGAGGTTTTGTGCTAAAGGTGATTCAGCACATAAATGTTTGTCCCTGTGGAAAATAAAAATAAATTGTGTGTGCCAGCTTAGATTAGCTCATTCCTACATAGGTTATATTGACACATTCAGAAAATAGTAGACCACATATGACTAGAATAGGCACCCCTGTGTTATCTTATGAGATACACCTACATATAAGTCATATCTCTAGTGTTGCCAGATATCCTTCATAAAAATACATAAGGACCAGCCAGAGATTGGTCTGATCACAACCCTATCTACCATTTTAATCCAGTCACCCTACATATCTACCATGTTTCTACATTAGACCTCAGTCCCCATTGCGCATAGTTCCCAATCAGTTATATCACACCTTCTAACGGACCCTATCCTGAGCTCTGTTCTGCTGTGCCTCTGAGACAGCTATATGTCCCTATTAGCAGAATTTAACTTAGACCTGCCCACAGACCACCAAAACATGCCCAAAAACCATAAATAAATGCCCACTGAATGCCCAGACCTGTCCATAATCCCACCAATTATCCACCTGTGACCCCAGCCCCTTCTGCCTACAAAACTGCAACAACCCCCCCCCCCAACCTCCCAAGTCAGTAATGCATAGCCATAAATGTTTGGAGGTATGGTATATGCCCACAATGAACCTCCAGTAGGACCCATGGCACTAAAGCCAATGAAAGCCATATGCCAACATCAGGCTTCAGATGAGACCAAATCAGTTAATACATTTTATTTACATAATTCATTTTATTTAGCTACTGTTGAATGTAGAAATGCAACATTTAATAGTTTCATTGATGCAATTTGACATTTGACTGTCAAAATCACTAAATCATGTTATATCCAAAAGACAATGAACATAAAATATTAAATATTTATTGATACAGTAAAAAAATGAACACGGCAGCAGTAAAGAAACTTAATATGTAAGTCATAAGATGATTAAAATTTCATAATCACTTATAGATATAGGGCCAGATTACACATTGAGCTCAAAATATCGCTCCTGCAAAAGTGATATTTGCGATCAACTTAGTAATACCAGCGCACCCATGAGAACGCGCTTCCATAAGATGTCTGACCTCTGGTTAATTTTTGGAGCACTAATTGCTACCACAAGCTTGCGGTAGCAATAAACAGCCACTTGTAATGGCTGGTTATTTATTGCGCACCCACAAATGGGCGAATTTGCCCATATACAGGCGCACAATAAATTAGCGCTTCACTTGTAATCTAGCCCATAATGAGAGTAATACAACCAGTTTTGCTTTCTATAAGAGTTTTGATTAAAAGTAATAAGGGCCAGATTATAAGTAATGCATTAACATTTATGCACAAGCAAAAAGGGGTTTATCATGGGTGTTTGCACACATCGGGTTTATCGCTCATATTACCAGTTGAAAGTAAACGTGATCGCTTCAGCACAATTGCAAATTTACGCTAGAATTATTACCACATATTCAGAGCTCTGGTTAATTGTTTCATAAAACAAAATAGGGACACAAAGCACATCAACAATACATTACAAAGTACACTTACACTCATAATAACACCATCTAAGAAAAATTATTAAAAAAAATATTGCACACAAAAGTTAGAGGCGCTCAAAGATATGAATTCTCAGGTGTTAGAAGGAAAAAAGGCTGCAAAGGGCTTTAACATAGAGACACATAAATATGCATGTCTATATATATATAAGTAGTTATTTGCGTAGTGGTTGAGAGTTACCTCTCAACACCCACTGGGAGGCGCTTAATATAATGTACCAAAGGTACAGCAGCTGTGTATGTGTAAAAATGTGACAGGTAGTGTAATCCCTTAATCCTATCGGTCACTGTAATGTAATAAAAAGAATAAGATTTAACACACTTCACTGCGCTATATATATAGGCATAGCGCAGTGAAGTGTGTTAAATCTTATTCTTTTTATCATATATATATATATATATATGTATATATTAACAGTTAGGTCCGTACATAATTGGACACTGACACAAGTTTTGTTATTTCGCCTGTTTACCAAAATAAATTCAAGTTACAGTTAAATAATGAATATAGGCTTAAATTGCAGTCTCTCAGATTTAATGAATACATCCAAATGGGAGGAAGGGTATAGGAATTACATCTCTTTAATGTGTAGCCCCCTCTTTTTATAGGACCAAAAGTAATTGGACAATTGACTTAATAGCTGTTTCATGGAAAGGTGTGGACTATTCCTTCATTATTCCATCATCAATTAAGCAGGTAAAAGTTCTAGAGTTGATTCCAGGTGTGGCATTTGCATTTGGAAGCTGTTGCTGTGAACCCACAATATGCATTCAAAGGAGCTCTCAATGCAAGTGAAACAGGCCATCCTTAGGCTGCAAAAAAAAAAAAAAAAAAACCATCATAGAGCTAGCAAACAGATAAGAAGTGACCAAATCAACAGTTTGGGGCATTCTGAGAACAAAAGAACGCACCGGTGTAGTCTGCAACACTAAAAGGTCTGGACATCCACAGAAGACAGCAGTGATGGATGATCATGGGAGCCTTTCCATGATAAAAAAAAAAACCTTCACAACATCCAGCCAAGTGAAGAACACTCTCCAGGAGGTAGGCCTATCATTATCCAAGTCTACCATGAAGAGAAGACTTCACAAGATCAAATACAGAGGGTTCACCACAAGGTGCAAACCCTTCATAAGCCTCAAGAATAGAAAGGCCAGATTAGACTTTGCCAAAAAATATCTAAAAAAGCCAACCCAGTTCTGGAACAGTATTCTTGGACAAATGAAACTAAGATTAACCTGTACCAGAATGATGGGAAGAAAAAAGTATGGAGAAAGCTTGGAATGGCTCATGATCCAAAGCATACTACAATATCTGTAAAACACGGTGGAGGCAGTATGATGGCATAGGCATGTTTATTGATGATGTGATAGAAGACAGAAGCAGCCGGGTGAATTCTGAAGTGTATTTGGATATATCGTCTGCTGAAATTTAGCGAAGTTGATTGGACAGTGCTTCACTTTACAGATGGACAATGACCCAAAACATAATGCGAAAGCATTCCAGAAGTTTTTTAAGGCAAAGAAGTGGAATATTCTGCAATGGCCGAGGCAATCACCTGATCTCAACCCAATCGAGCATGTATTTCACTTGCTGAAGAAAAAACTTAAAGGACCAGTCAACGCTGTAGATTTGCATAATCAACAAATGCAAGATTACAAGACAATGCAATAGCACTTAGTCTGAACTTCAAATGAGTAGTAGATTTTTTTTCTGACAATTTTAAAAGTTATGTATTTTTCCATTCCCATTGTACCATGTGACAGCCATCAGCCAATCACAAATGCTTACACGTACCATGTGACAACAATCAGCCATTCACAAATGCATACACGCTTATTCTTGCACATGCTCAGTAGGAGCTGGTGACTCAAAAAGTTTAAATATAAAAAACTGTGCACATTTTGTTAATGGAAGTAAATTGGAAAGCTGTTTTTAAAATTGCATGCTCTATCTAAATAGTGAAAGATTAATTTTGATTGAGTGTCCCTTTAAGGCAGAAAGATCCATGAACAAACAATAACTGAAGACAGTTGCAGTAAAGGCCTGGCAGAGCATCACAAAGGAGGAAACTCAGCGTTTAGTGATGTCCATACGTTCCAGACTTCAAGCAGTTGTTGCCTGCAAAGGATTTTCAACAAAGTATTAAAAATAAACATTATATTCATGATTGTGTTAATTTGTCCAATTACATTTGAACCCCTGGTAAAGGGGACTGTGTATGGAAATTCCTAAATGTCTCATACAATATTTTTTGTTCAACCCCTTGAATTAAAGAGAAAAGTCTGCAATTCAATTGCATCATGTTTCATTTAAAATCCATTGTGGTGGCGTACAGAGTCAGAATTATGGGAATTGTGTCAGCGTCCATTTATTTACGAACCTTATTATGTTTATATGTGTGTACATATGTATTTATGTATTTATATGTGCATATATGTATTTATTTTATATTGTATAAGTGCATTGGAGCCCTTTGCAGTCAAGTAGATGAAAACATAGAAAATCATATTTATGCAATATTAATTTTTAGTAAAGTCTTATACTGTGTATGTAATGTAAATATTTAATATTCCAATGTTCCGCACATAGCAGAATATGTTCTATATATTTTAAATAGATTTTCCTATATATATCTATACCTATATATAATCATGTGTATATATAGGTATAGGTATATATTGTACCAAAATACAATTTAAATATATATATATATATGTGTGTGTATAGAAATATGTTTTCATGAATAAATAGAACATATTCTTCTATGTGAAGAACATTGGAATGTGAAATATTCTTATTTTATGTCGGGTTAGCGCACTTGAGAATATGCAATCGGGTTTGAGCTTTTCTTGCTCCATTGACTTCTATGGGGGAATAGGTTATCGCAATATTCTAAGTTTTGGCTTTTTTACATGCATCAGGTTAGTGCTAAAACAGTTTACGTTCAATTTGTAATACGAGCGGTACATGACGCGTGCAAAAAGCTTACTTCTAGTGGAGTTAGTGCTCGTGCAGGAGAGTTAAATGCCGCTCCACTTGTAATCTGGCCCTAATTGTCTAAGACTACTGGTATTCACTTTTGTACTTCAATGAGAATCCAAACCTACCTTTACCAGCATATACTGTTGAATATATTAGGAAGTCTTTGAACTACCACCACTTACTTCCTCATCCTTAAAGCGAGTGTGTACTCAAACACATAAAGCATATGAAAAAGGAAGGGGGGGGTTATATAAAAAAGGGAAAAGGTTAATTAAATAAATGTTTAATTTAAACTGAATCTAGCAAGAAATATATGTTTGTGCACAACTGATTCTACTGTCTTACTACTCACTGGCTGATAAGAGCAACTACGTAGGTGAAGAAGGAGATACCTCTATAATCCCGACAAGAAACAAAATATTTATTCAGCAGAGGAAAGTGTTTTAAAAATTAAAAAGATAAAACAAAAATAAACTATAAAATATATTTAAATGCATTTTGTTAGATGAAACAATTAAGTAGAGTGTCCCTTTAATTATTTTCCTCACTAGTCAAAGTTTGAGGGAAGCAGTTGTGTTGATTGATGGATAAATGCGAGAAGGTGGACGCCATTTAATGCTCTCAACGGGAAGGAATAAAATAAACATGCTTTCTAATTTTGATCACAAGCTGAAGTGAGCTGTTACACTAGATAAATGAGTTAAAAGCTTTTGACTATGTAATTCTCAAATGGAAAAGAATCAGAACAGTCACAGTCAATAAAAGCTCTACCTGACAGGTTTTAACATCAATTACTAAGCTGTCTGTTTAGCTGTAACTGAAACATGTTTTATGTTGTTAAAAAAAGTAGCTGAAGCCATAATTCCTTTATTGTCCAAAAAATTTAAATTAATCTTAATGGTTTAAGATCGAGCACACTCTAGTAACCCAAGCACAATAAGCGGTGTCACCAGTGGTATATTATG
Source organism: Bombina bombina (assembly GCF_027579735.1). Lineage (NCBI taxonomy): Eukaryota > Metazoa > Chordata > Amphibia > Anura > Bombinatoridae > Bombina > Bombina bombina. Next base: position 302,204,130 of record NC_069503.1, on the reverse strand, counting down.
TCAATTCCTTCATTCTTGTTTAGCCAAAATAGGACATGGGGTGAAACCAATTTATGTTATTTGAGATTATACACAGAAAGTAATATGTTAAAGGGACATTCAAATCCAAAATAAAATTTCATTATTCAAATAGGGCATGTCATTTTTAACAATTTCCAATTTACTTTTATTGCTCATTTTTTTGTTCTCTTTGTATTCTTAGTTGAAAACTTAACCTAGGCTCATATGCTAATTTCTTAGACCTTGAAGGCCGCCTCTAATTTGAATGCATTTTGACAGTTTTTCACCACTAGAGGACGTTAGTTCATGTGTGTCATATAGAAGCATTGAGCTCACGCGCGTGAAGTTACCTAGGAGTCAGCACTGATTGGCTAAATTGCAAGTCTGTCAAAAGAACCAAAAATAAGTGGGCAGTTTGCAGAGGCATAGATACAAGGTAATTACAGAGGTAAAACGTGTATTATTATAACTGTGTTGGTTATGCAAAACTGGGGAATAGGTAATAAAGGGATTTTCTATTTTTTTAAGCAACAACAATTCTGGTGTTGACTGTTCCTTTAAGACAAAATTAACATACAAGATCCCCATTGTTGTAGTACAGTTTTCACACCACACATAACTGTTATGATATGGTGACTTAGCACTTACCCAACAGGTAGTTAAAGGTATATAGTACTCAACATTTCCTATCATATATATTAAACAACAACATCAGTTCCACATGTTAAAAAAATATTCTTTGCTTGAAAAAACGGTTACATAGAAGTTGTTTAGCTTTGAAGTGAAACTTTTAAATTTAAGGTACACCTACCAAATAAAATGTTGGTTAATTCAATACATAAATATCCATTTATCAAAACATTGCAAAACATTATGTAACATTCTACTTTAGATGGAACACAGAAAATAGTTGAGTATTATGTCCCTTTAATGTATTAAACAGGCTTCCAAAAGATGGTGGTAGAAAAAAAAATTGTGAAGGATTTAAAGAGCATAATTTTAAATCGTATATATGATTGTCTTGTTTGCTATAGTTCGTTTAGCTTACATTATTGTGCATGCTATATAGAAACTGAGGCATAACTACAATTAGGCTCACAATTTAAGAAAAGTATATAGAGTTGCCTTTACAATATGGAGGCAAAGTTTCCAAGTTGGCTGTCATAGTGTTACTGTACATAAACAACATAATTTATGCTTACCTGATAAATTCCTTTCTTTCATGGTGGTGAGAGTCCACAAGCCTTAATGATGAGGCAAAGATACCCCAAACCTTAAGAGCTTTTGAACCATCCCACCTTGCTATTGTATCTCAGTTTATCGTATAGCAGAGAAAAGATAACAGAAAGGTAGGAAAGGCAAGCAGGGTATAGCAAGGTGCAAAGAAAAAACTGCTGCCAAAAATAAAAGAAGGAATGATCTTGGCAGGTCTTGTGGAGTCATTCTTTCATAAGGTGGTGAGAGTCCACAAGCCTGGCATCTAATACTCAAGCTGTGGAGTCCACGAGAAAATGGATGGGACATAGAATAAAGTCAGTCCCTATTTGCAAGACATTGCGGCCTGAAATACTTTCCTGAAGACCAAGTTGCAGCTTTGCAAATATGTTCAACAGAAATCTAATTTTTAAAGGCCCAAGAACTAGAAACTGAACTGGTAGAATGGGCTGTGTTTAGTGGATAGCCTTTCCCCCATCAAGGTTATGCAAATGCATCTTCTTAAAGTTCGTAGAAGGAGAGAAAGGAACTACAATCTCTTGATTTTTGTTCTCAGAAGAAATTACCTTTGGTAGAAAACAATATTGAGTTCTCAATACCACTTTATCCTTGTGAAAAATAAGGAATGTGGATTTACAACAAAGAGCTGACAATTTGGAGACTCTCCTAGCAGATGAAATTGCTAAAATAAATAACACTTTCCAAGACAGAAGTTGAATGTAAATATCATAAATGGGTTCAAAGGGAGGAGCCTGCAGAAAAAAAAGGACCACATTGAAATTCCATGGAGGAGAAATTGGTTAAATAACAGGCCTAATTCTAACTAACACCTGAACAAAATTTTGAACATCTTGAAGTATAGCTATCTTCCTGTGATATAAAACAGAAAGAGCAGAAATGTGTCCCTTTATAGTACTGGCTGTAAAATCCTTTTCTAGACCATCTTGAAGAAAATGATGGATCCTTGGAGTCCTAAAGGAGTTCCAACAAAAACAATGATCCTCAAACCAGGCAAGAACATTTTTCCAAGTCTTATGATAAATCTTTCTAGTTACCGGTTTTCTAGTCTGAAGAAAGGCATCAACCACAGCGTCAGAAGAAAACCTTTGTTTCAAAATTAGGCATTCATTCTCCATGCCATCAAATTTAGAGATGAAATATTTTAGTAAAATAAAGGATCTTAAGACAACAGATATTTGCGCTGCAGAAGAGCCCAAGGTGGAAAGCTGGACATCTGAATTAGATCTGCATGCCTGGTCCTGCAGGGAAAAGCCAGGGCAATTAGAATAACTGGAACCTTCTTTGATCTGATCTGAGCAATTATTCTTGGCAAAATGACAAACAGAGTAAAAATGTAGGCTAGGCGAAAGGACCACGGAACCACTAGAGCATCTATCAATTTTGTTCTCAGATCCATGGATCTGGCACAGTATCTGGGAAGTTTGAAATTTAGATTAGAAGCCTTTAGGTCTATTTCCAGAAGGCCCCACCTGAGAACGATCTGATCAAAAACCTCCTTAATTGAGGTACTATTTCCCTGGGTGCCGGGACTGATGACTTAGAAAGTCTGTTTCACATTTGTTGACCCCCAGGATTTGAATCACCTACAAGGTACATAGATTGCATTCTGCCCATGTCAAGATCTGAGCTACTTATATACTTTATAGCTATGGGACTCTGTATACCTCCCCGATGGTTGGTGTACACCAAGATTGGAAAAATTGCTTGGAGTTCAAAGATGTTTATTGGTAACCTGACCTCCTGAGGAGACCAAACTCCCTGCACTCTTTGAAAGAAAAAGGGTGCAACAGCACTACACTGGTATGGGGGAGATGCTTTTATCAAAATGGATTAATTTCCTGAGCTTGAGTGCTTATGCATGAATTAACTAGAAGAACAGGATCAACATAGAAGTTGAGAAAGTATGCATTTCTTTAGCACTTCATTCTCCCCATAGTCTATAATCAACTGAATTGGTGATTAGAACACCAGTAGTAGGGTGAAGTTGGTGATTTAAATTAAAATTTAACCTTTATTAGTTTCATTAAAAAACAGAACACACAACATAAAAAGTTAAAAAACACAAAAAGAGTGGGCCAATAGAACAAGTCTGTCACATAACTCAGTGTTAACCGTGTTATTAAATTAAGAGGTGTGAGAATCTGGTCACAATACTGTCTAAATAATGTGGAGATGGAATGTATTTAAATCTCCTGGGAGAAGACAAAAGAATAAGTATGTGTTGGTATTTCCCTGAGTATCAATATAACTCAGTAATGAATTGGGTACTTTTTAGGTTTATCAGGTTGGTAATCTTGAGTTTATTATATTTTTCTCTTGTTTATAATAGTACACTAAATCATAGTGAGAAAAAATAATAACAGATTTAGCTCAATTGGATAAGCAGTTATTTATAAAAATAAAAATAAATGTCGGTGAAGTACCCGTATTTTGTACTTTTGGTTGTTGGATGTCTTTTGTCATTGGCTCATATATTTAGATTGCCTTGTATCTGCAATCATTACTTAGGTTTGTATTGTTTTATTTGGAATTACTAAGTTGTGAGCGTTTACCAATTCACAGCTGGTTGATTAGCTTTATTGGTAGTTTAATGTTTTTTATCATAGGCTCATGTGCTTTAGATTGCTTTTGTGTCTGCAATCTGTACTTTAATTTTAATTATTATCAAGTAATACGAGATAGTACAATTATTTATGGAAGTAGATATAGGTGAAGTACCCAGATTTTTATCCTTTTGGTTACTAAATGTCTTTTACCATTGGCTCATTTGTTTCAATTATCTAGTATCTGCAATCATTACTTAGATTTGAATTATTGTCTGGAAATACAAAGTGATGGGCTTATACTGATTCACAATCAGTTGGTTAGCTTTATTATCAGTCAGATGTATTTTATCATTGGCTCTAGAGCTTTAGATTGCTTTATGTCTGCAATCTGTACTCAGATTTCAGTTATTATCAGGTAATACAAGATAACTGACACTGACTGCTTCTCTGTCTAATAGTTAGTTTAATTAATAGTTTGTCACTCTCAGAAGGTGATGTAACTTATAATATGTGTGGTGTGAGCGTTAATTTTTTTTACTTAGTTAGGTCGGCGAAACATGTTAGGGGAGGGTGTTGAACCTCTTTCAACCCCCATTAGTTTTTAAACTTAGCATTTAGTTTGGGCCGCCTAAAAACCAATAATATGGCTAACTGATTTACTATACAATAGAATGAGTCTTATCTAAGTGTTGAGACAAACAGAACTTGCTACGGCAAGACTTTATATACATTTTTTAAGAGTGAATCTGTGTTATGCTTGATACTTTTTAGAATTTAATTTAATGGAGCTGTGAATTTGAATGTTTGATGAGTGTGTTCTGTGCCAATAGCTTTCGCCAGAAGTTCAAAGCGAATCATAAATAAGCCACAGTATCTATCTACCTGTAAAGATATTATATTAGAGTGCTTTCTAGAGCAGTGTTAATTTTGACGGAAAGTTTCAATTTAGTCCTAGTTTTAGTCTTTTGACTAAAATGCCATTTTAGTTTTAGTCGTATTTTAGTCATCTGAATTGTTTTAGTTTTAGTCTAGTTTTAGTCGACTGAATCTCCAATACATTTTAGTCGACAAAATCTCCAGTAGATTTTAGTCAACTAAAATCTAAGGGGTTTAGTTAAAGTGTAATGCATTATTTAAGCATTTCTCTATCATTTGCAAACTGATTATATACTCCAGGAGTAAACATAACACCTGTTAATATTTATGGTATTAAGGCTTAAACATGCAATACAGACACAGATTTAGCCGTTGTGATATGTAACATCTTTATTAAACTTAAAATTAAATAAAACCAAGTTTCATAAACAAACAGAAGTGCAACTATAAAATATATAAAAAAAACTAACTGTAAACTGTATTGGCTAAATTGAACACATTACCCAATATAAAAACTTTAATAGTTCTCTGTTAATAATTAAAACAAATATCAAGAAACTCAACACAACAAAAAGTTTCTGCAGCTAGCACAGGCACAGCATAACTTAAACCCATATTCATGGGTTATGCTTATTTCTATAGGAAGAATCAATTGTTTGTTCACAGATTCAAAAACGTTTCGGCAACAATATTAGCACTGCTCTAGAACTTCCAAACTCATTATATACTCCTGGAGTAAAGGTTTATTAACCTGTTTTTATTTATGGTATTAAGGTTTGAACATGAAGATTTAACTGTTGTGGTATATAACATGTCTTTATCTTAAAATTTAATAAAATGAAGTTTCGTAAATTTGACAAAAGAGCAGTAATTAGATATGGATTGATTATAACAATTTGCATAAATTATTTTTGTCAGCAAATTTTGATTTAGTTTTAGTCATAGTCTTTTGACTAAAATGTCATTTTAGTTTTAGTCGTATTTTAGTCATTAGAATTTCTTTAGTTTTATAGTCATTTTAGTTTAGTTTTAGTCGACGAAATTAACACTGTTCTAGAGAATCTATAACAGCAATACAAATTAACATCATTTGAGCACTCTTAGCTGAATCTATGCACCTAGATTAGAATTCAATATAGTTACCATAGATACCCGCCGCTACCTGAGCAATACAGAAATTATTTGGCAGTATATGCATTGGTAACTTAGATATTTACCTTAAAGGTCATACCATTAGGGAGTATTAGGCTGCAACTACTATTTAAAAAGATTCATATTGAATCAAGAAGATTGATACATTCCTGCTTATGTAACTTCACTAGTTACAATATATTATATATGTGAAGCAATTTGGCCAGCACTCCCCCATATAAAGTGGTATAACTCTAAGTAAAAAAAATTAACGCTCACACCACACATATTACAAGTTACATCACCTTCTGAGAGTGACAAACTATTAATTAAACTAACTATTAGACAGAGAAGCAGTCAGTGTCAGTTATCTTGTATTACCTGATAATAACTGAAATCTGAGTACAGATTGCAGACATAAAGCAATCTAAAGCTCTAGAGCCAATGATAAAATACATCTGACTGATAATAAAGCTAACCAACTGATTGTGAATCAGTATAAGCCCATCACTTTGTATTTCCAGACAATAATTCAAATCTAAGTAATGATTGCAGATACTAGATAATTGAAACAAATGAGCCAATGGTAAAAGACATTTAGTAACCAAAAGGATAAAAATCTGGGTACTTCACCTATATCTACTTCCATAAATAATTGTACTATCTCGTATTACTTGATAATAATTAAAATTAAAGTACAGATTGCAGACACAAAAGCAATCTAAAGCACATGAGCCTATGATAAAAGACATAAAGCTACCAATAAAGCTAATCAACCAACTGTGAATTGGTAAACGCTCACAACTTAGTAATTCCAAATAAAACAATACAAACCCAAGTAATGATTGCAGATACAAGGCAATCTAAATATATGAGCCAATGACAAAAGACATCCAACAACCAAAAGTACAAAATACGGGTACTTCACCGACATTTATTTTTATTTTTATAAATAACTGCTTATCCAATTGAGCTCAATCTGTTATTATTTTTTCTCACTATGATTTAGTGTACTATTATAAACAAGAGAAAAATATAATAAACTCAAGATTACCAACCTGATAAACCTAAAAAGTATCCAATTCATTACTGAGTTATATTGATACTCAGGGAAATACCAACACATACTTATTCTTTTGTCTTCTCCCAGGAGATTTAAATACATTCCATCTCCACATTATTTAGACAGTATTGTGACCAGATTCTCACACCTCTTAATTTAATAACACGGTTAACACTGAGTTATGTGACAGACTTGTTCTATTGGCCCACTCTTTTTGTGTTTTTTAACTTTTTATGTTGTGTGTTCTGTTTTTTAATGAAACTAATAAAGGTTAAATTTTAATTTAAATCACCAACTTCACCCTACTACTGGTGTTCTAATCACCAATTCAGTTGATTATAGACTATGGGGAGAATGAAGTGCTAAAGAAATGCATACTTTCTCAACTTCTATGTTGATCCTGTTCTCCTTACACTCTTTGTACTCCCAAAACCATGCCACTGCCTGAGAGGCTGGCATCTGTGGTTACAATTACCCAAGATGAGCACAGAAAGGATGCCCCTAAGGCAAAAGAAAGGTTGTCTATCCACCAGGAAAGAGATTGCCTTACTAAAGAGTCGAGAACAATCTTCTGATCTAGACGAGTGTAATCCACTGATATAGCATACAAAGCTTAAGAGGGGGGCGTAAATGAAAATGAGCAATGGGACTGTATCTGAGTAAACTAACATCAACCCAATAACTTCCATATATTGAGCTGCTGTGGGATGGACAGTGGACTGAAGACTGGCACAGGCACTCTGTAATTTTAGCTTGCTTGGCTCAGTGAGAGATAGGAGAATAGATAATGAATCGATAGATACTCACAAAAAAACAAACCTTGGTACTGGGAGAGAGAGAACTCTTTAGCACGTTGATCTTCCAAATGTCACTGCGTAGAAAATCCAGAAGTTTCTGAGTGGGAGAAATTGCCAATGGAAAGGACGGAGCATGAACAAGAATGTCATCCAGGTATGGAGCTACAGAGATACCCTGAGATCGGTTTACTGCCAATAGAACCTTTCTAGATATTCAGGGAACAGTAGCCAACCTGAACGGAAGGGCAACAAACTGAAAGTGCTTGTTTTGATAGACAAACCTGAGAAACTGATGATGATCCTTGTAAATCAGAACATGAAGGTATGCATCCTCCAGATTTATGGTGGACATGTACTGTATTAGAGGTAAGGTAGTACAAATGGTCTCCACTCTCAAGAATTTGTTTAAAGTATTAAAATCCAGGATAGCTCTGAAAGTCCCTACTTTTTTGGAACAATAAATAAGCTGGAGTAAAAGCATTGAGTCTGCTCTGAGACAGGAACAGGTTGAATATCCCATATTATTTCTAAATCCTGAATACAATGGAAAAAGGCAGGATTTGTTTGGGACATGAGACAAAGGAAGCCATCAAGGAGGACTGGACCGAAAACCTAACTAGTAATTTTGGGATATAATGTTCAAGGATCCTGAACTGATTAAAACCAAGCCTCCCTAAAATGGCTTAATCTGCTCCCTACCAGAAGTGAATCTTGCTCCAGGGCTGCACCTTCATACTGATTTTGATTTGGAAGGGAATTTCTTGTTTTGCTTGGGTTTGGACCAAGAGGAACCTAGTTTTACTGAAGACATAAAGGACTCAGGTGTTTGGAAAGAAGAAGATTTCTGATTTTTGGAAGAGCAAAAGGAATGAAAATGATTGCCTGATCTGCTTTTACTCTCTTATCCTGAGGAAGGAAGGCACCCGTAGCCCTTTACAATGGAGATGATTAAATCCAGAACTGATCCAAAAAATAATCTCGTCTTGGAAAGGAAGAGACAATAATCTGCTCTTAAAAACCATGTCTGCAAACCAAGACTTGAGCCACAAGCCAAAACAGAGAAAGTTATGTTTTTAGCATTAATCTGAACAATATCCCCAACTGCATCACAGATAAAGGAGTTAGCGGGGTGTAAAGTAATTTAAAACGCTTTGCATTTCTTCCACAGAAGCCTGATTTTAGATAAGATCAGCTAAAGAGTCACACCACAAGGCTGCAGCTCCTTCCAGAAACACTATTCCAAAAGCTAGCTTAAAGAGATAACCTTTTTGAAGTCCATAGGATTTCTGAAGGAAGTACTATCCTCTAATCCTCTATTGGAATGCTAGTATGCTTGCAATGAGTAGAAATTGCTCCATCAACTTTGGGGATAGATTTAATTTAATATTTAAGGAGGTAAAGGAAACATCCTTTTAAAAACTTTGAAGAATGAGCAAAGGGAATACCAGGCTTCTCTCATTCCTTGGATATTATTACTGAAAATTATTCAGGAACTGGAAACACCTCAAGGGATTTTGTAGATGAGACCCAAGGTTTAAAGGACTTCACATAGTAGGAAACGTTAACGATCAAATGTTAACATGAAAGAGTTATTAAAATCTGGATCAGAGATAGAATCCTGATCATCTGAAGATAATTCTGCATCTGAAGAGCAATCAGAGTTTTTAAAGGAGGAGTCCTGCAAAGTATCAGGAATCTCTCTATGCTGAGTAGAAGCTTGAGGGACTGCAATTTCTTCTGATCTTGTTAAATTAAAAGATTTGCATTTATGCTTACTTGGCAGATGCATCGCTGCTAAGACCTCAGTTACAGTAGAGCAAAGATAATTTTTCAACTCACAAGAAATGTTTGTAGGAGCTCCCTGTGAACAAACACCTTTAGAGGAAAAATTGTAAACAGACTGATCAGAATGCATTACATGACTCATACAGGTACTGCATAATTGAGCAAGTGGGCAAACTGAAACAGCTTTGCAAAGCACACACATAGGCTGTGAAAAAATATGAGCTGCTGATCTACCCTCTAAAGGGTCTGAAACAGTTCCTGAGGGGACAGTTTTGTTTGACTCCAAAGTAAGACAATACAAGTATAAAAACACACACAATAATACAGCTTACAGCTTTAATAGAAAACTGAGAAAAATTGTGCAAGAAGTAGGAAGAGAGACTAAAAAAGATAGTTAAACTCCCCTTTTAGCCAGACATAGCAAATTAAACCCCAAATAAAATATTTTGGATGCCAAAAACACTTATAATTGAAATGACCCCCAAAGCCACAATACGTTAACTTATACACTGCAGTGTAATAGCAAACCTGCCCACCAAACTAATGCCCCCATGTCAGAGTGCACCTGAATAAAACTCCTGAGTGCAAAAAAAAATAATACTTAGCCTCCACCATAAAGATTAAAGTAAAGAGCACGCTCAGCCTGCCCATACCGTGCATAGCCGCTGCAGGGCAAAATTTTAAAGTAACAGATCACTTAAAAAAAAATGAACAGAGAAAAAAGTGTAAAAATTTGAGTTTACACTAAAAATGTAAAATAAGGGTTAATTTGTCACCTGCTAATTGCACAAAACACCCCACATAACAAGTGAATGGATGTATAATGGGTAAATATGACTGTGTGTAACCTAGGATGTCCCATTGCTATGCTATACAGTAATCTGTATCTACTAATAGCCTGCAGGCTATGTGAGTGCTCTGTACTTACCTGAGAAAGCACCCCCTACACTGTGCTTACCAGCTGAGGGAAAAGCTGTAGCGACCCTATCCAGTGTTGTTCAAATTATGGCAGAGGATACCAGAGAGGAGCACACAACGACTCAACAGAAGGAAGCTAGGAACCACCCCTGAGACACCAGTGGAAGGATTGTTATTTAAATCCCATAGGGAAATATTGTGTCAATACCCAGTACTCTATACCCCTTTGACCAATGGTTGTTGTCTGATGTGGGTTATGGGTCTCACATAGGTCTGAGAACCCCTTTCAAAGTAGAAACTGGAGCACCTTAAATCTTAACCTACTCCTGGGAGGCAAAGAAAAAAACTGAGATACACAAGAGGTGGGAGGGTTCAAAGGTTCTTACTGGTTTGGAGCATCTTTGCCTCCTCCTAGTGGCAGGAATTCAGTCCCACATGTTAAGGCTTGTGAACTCTCACCACCTTATGAAAGAAACTCTCTCCTCTGGTATAAACTAAGATGGAAGGGTGGCTGTTGAAATGGGAGGGCATGGCACGTCTTTTGTCATGTGGCCCAGGAGGTCTAGTTATGCCCATGTATAGAAATAAAGCATTATTACACTAATAGTGACAGTTTATGAAAACTTAAATGTTAACTTATTTATATATAATACAAACTAAAAGCATTATTAGAATAACTGATCCTGTCATTTTCATTTCAAACATACTTTACTATTTTACTATTTAAAGTAATATTAACAAAACAAAGTAATAGCTATTAGCATAAAATAGCCAAAAGAGGCAGATCAGGCTATGACTGTGTAGCTATTATTACCTTTAAAGCAAGTTTCCAGTGTATTTTGTTTTTCAAGAAAATTGAATTAACTCTGATATTTTCCCTTTTATATACCCCCAGTGCCATTCTCAGACCATACAGAGAAGTTAATTGACGCCAACACACAGTGTATATGCTCTTGATTGACAGGCAATCAAGCGCACAGTGTGTACACACCAATCATCTTCTCCATATGTTTGGAGATTGGCACGGCAGTTGTGTAAAAGGTGTCAACCTCAGAGCTCATTTAACCTAGGAGCAATTTTTTCTTATTTTACCTAGTAAGAGACATTTTTTTCTCAAACATTTATTGGAAAACTTGCTTAAAAATCATGTTGTGTCTAATAAGCCATTGCTTGATCTACACTAGAATGTACTTTAAATAAAGCTCATGATTATATAAAAAATAAAAATCATACTTAATTTCACAACTTACAATCATGCTGACTCAAGCCATGCAGCTTATCCAGATGGCTACAATAGTACTGTCAGGTTTAACAGCATTAGGAACTTTTCTACGGGTATAAGTGACTATAAAAACAAACATACTGCGGCCGATATATCATATAGGATCGGGTGGATTGATGTCCGCAGCCTCAGAGCAGGTGGACAAGTTATGGAGCAGCGGTCTTTAGAGCTTGATAATTCGGCCCCACTGTATCATTAAAAGGAGCGCAATGAGACTTGAAATCACTGCCTTGCTGATACAAGGTTCACTAGTAGACCTTGAGAGCTTTATGGTATTTCAACATGTGGCTTAATAGAAAATTAATAAATGCAAAAATGGGCATGATATAAATTTAAATGTGCTCTATGAAACAATGTAGTCTTTATCTTGTTGACATAAGCAATGAAATTCATCTATTAAGGCAAACATTTTCTGTTGTCTTTTAGGAGTAGATTTACTAAAGGTCAAGCAGACATGATTCGCTGCAGCAAATCATGTCCACTCGACCTCGCTAAATGCCGACAGCATACAAGCAAATATTGTGAAATGCTTGTGCAATGCCGCCCCTGCTCACTCGCGGCCGCTAGCAGGGGCCGTCAATCAGATTTCTAAAAGGTGGTGAAAAAGTTAAGGAGCAGCGGTCTTATGACCGCTGCTTCTTAACTTCCATTTCTTTCGGACCAGAAACAATGGGGCATCCGCTGGTTGTTAAATCGACCCCATAGGGGCATATTTATCAAGCTCCGTATGGCCCTAAAGGCTCGCTGGAAACAGAAGTTATCAAGAAGTTATGAAGCAGCAGTCTAAAGACCGCTTCTCCATAACTTTCCGCCTGCTCTGAGGCAGCAGACAGAAATTAACCCGATCAAATACAATCGGGTTAATTGACACTCCCTGCTAGCGGCCAATCTGCAGGGGGCAGCATTGCACCAGCAATTCACTCAGCGTATGCTGTCGGCATTTATCGATGGGCAGTGGACATGATACGCTACTTTGTATCATGTCCGCTCGCACATTGTTAAATATGCCCCTTAGAGTGGACTGTGGACATTTATTGGTTCTAAAGTTTTGACTCTAAAATTGAATTGGCTCTAAATCTGTCTTTTGACTTTTAGAGGCTTTAGACTTCCAGGTAGACAGTTTCTTTGAGGTTAGTTACTTGGCCTATGAGAAATGTATTCATTACGTTGATCCATAGGCAAAATTATCTTATATGGAGATGAACTGAAGCATAAAAGGCTAATAAAATTGATTTAAACCTACCATTTACATAACTGCCATAATGATTTATTTTTCACAATACAATAAATATTTTATTTTCTTACCCATGATATTTATATTTAGTTTTTGAGACATATTATCAAGCAAGCTTGTTTTAATATTACTAGGTCAATAAGGGCATAATGACTGTCAGCTCCAAAATATTGATATTGCGTGTGCTATATTTATTTAAGTCAATTTCAATAGAATAAAAACAGCTTAATCGCAGAATCCTGTGAAATAATTTTTAATTACATTTTCATAATTGCTTTAATCATTTGTCCATTTCATGCTAGTTATGCAGATTCACAATAAGGAAGCAAAACGTAATGGTTTATTTCTGTTGTCCTGTGCCTGTCCTACTTGTAAACCACTCAAATAACAAAACTTTTACATTGCATATCTCCTGTTGTACCTATTTGATGCTTTATACTTCCAGCAATATTGAAGGTATTTCACTTACTTTAAGAAAAATAAATAAATCTAACCATCTGGAACTATTTCATGTACATAGAGGTCAAACATTTTTGAAGCAATATCAATGCCAGCCAATTTCATTAATGCATTCAAACATTATGGGCCCGATTACAAGTGGAGCTCTAAATATCGCTTTCAAGCAACCAATATTTGCACTCCACTGTGTAATACCAGCGCACGCTAATGTGCGCTGGTATTACAAGTTTTCAGCAATCAGAACAAGTCTTCGTGTTCACATTGCTGGGAAGCTTTGCACTCATGAGAGTGAGATCCTCATTCGGATGCCATCAGAGACGGCATCAGAACATCGTGCAGCAAAGGGGGTAAGTAGTGCAGCAATGGCAGCAAACTTAAATACATATGTATATGCTTATATACATACGGCTAGATTACGAGTCTTGCGTTATGATTAAAAAAGCAGCAACATTGCCGCCACCTACCTACATTTATTAACCCCTAATCTGCCGCTCCGGACATCGCCGCTACTATACTATATTTATTAACCCCTAAATCTAAGTCTAACCCTAACCCTAACCCTAACACCCCCTAACTTAAATATAATTAAAATAAATATAAATAAAAATTACTATCATTACCTAAATAATTCCTATTTAAAACTAAATACTTAACTGTAAAATAAACCCTAAGCTAGCTACAATATAACTAATAGTTACATTGTAGCTAGCTTAGGGTTTATTTTTATTTTACAGGCAAGTTTGTAATTATTTTAACTAGGTAGAATAGTTACTAAATAGTTATTAACTATTTACTAACTACCTAGCTAAAATAAATACAAATTGACCTGTAAAATAAAACCTAACCTGTCTTACACTAACACCTAACACTACACTACAATTAAATAAATTACCTAAATTAAATACAATTAAATAAATTCAATACAATTAGCTAAATTACAAAAACAAACAAACACTAAATTACAGAAAATAAAAAAACAAATTACAAGATCTTTAAACTGATTACACCTAATCTAATAGCCCTATCAAAATAAAAAAAGCCCACCCAAAATAAAAAAAAACCCTAGCCTAAACTAAACTACCAATATTACTTAAAAGGGCCTTTTGCGGGACATTGCCCCAAATAAATCAGCTCTTTTACCTGTAAAAAAAAATACAAGCAACCACCCCAATAGTAAAACCCACCACCCACATAACCAACCCCCCAAATAAAAGCCTAACTAAAAAAAACCTAAGCTCCCCATTGCCCTGAAAAGGGCATTTGGATGGGCATTGCCCTTAAAAGGGCATTTAGCTCTATTGCAGCCCAAACCCCTAATCTAAAAATAAAACCCACCCAATACACGCTGATTGAAACAGCAAATAGAATGCAAACTCAATCCTATTGGCTGATTGGATCAGCCAATAGGATTTAAGCTCAATCCTATTGGCTGATTGCATCAGCCAATAGGATTTTTTCAACCTTAATTCCGATTGGCTGATAGAATTCTATCAGCCAATCGGAATCTAAGGGACGCCATCTTGGATGGCATCATTTAAAGGAACCTTCATTGTAGAAGAAGCCATTGATTGAAGAGGATGCTCTGCGCCGGATGTCTTGAAGATGGAGCCGCGTCGGAAGGATGAAGATAGAAGATGCCGTCTGGGTGAGGACATCTTGCCGCTTGGATGAAGACTTCTCCCGGCTTCGTTGAGGATGGATGTCGGCTCTTCAAAACTGTAAGTGGATCTTCAGGGTTAGTGTTAGGATTTTTTAAGGGTGTATTGAGTAGGTTTTATTTTTAGATTAGGGGTTTGGGCTGCAATAGAGCTAAATGCCCTTTTAAGGGCAATGCCCATCCAAATGTCCTTTTCAGGGCGATGGGGAGCTTAGGTTTTTTTTAGTTAAGTTTTTATTGGGGGGGTTGGTTGTGTGGGTGGTGGGTTTTACTGTTGGGGTGGTTGTTTGTATTTTTTTTCACAGGTAAAAGAGCTGATGTCTTTGGGGCAATACCCGCAAAAGGCCCTTTTAAGGGCTATTGGTAGTTTAGTTTAGGCTAGGTTTTTTTTATTTTAGGTGGGCTTTTTTATTTTGATAGGGCTATTAGATTAGGTGTAATTAGTTTAAAGATCTTGTAATTTGTTTTTTATTTTCTGTAATTTAGCGTTTGTTTGTTTTTTGTAATTTAGCTAATTGTATTGAATTTAGTTAATTGTATTTAATTTAGGGAATGTATTTAATTGTAGGGTTTGGTTAGGTGTTAGTGTAAGACAGGTTAGGTTTTATTTTTCAGGTCAATTTGTATTTATTTTAGCTAGGTAGTTAGTAAATAGTTAATAACTATTTAGTAACTATTCTACTAAGTTAAAATAAATACAAACTTTTCTGTAAAATAAAAATAAACCCTAAGCTAGATACAATGTAACTATTAGTTATATTTTAGCTAGCTTAGGGTTTATTTTACAGGTAAGTATTTAGTTTTAAGTAGGAATTATTTAGGTAATGATAGTAGGTTTAATTTAGATTTATTTTAATTATATTTAAGTTAGGGGGTGTTAGGGTTAGAGTTAGACTTAGGTTTAGGGGTTAATAAATTTAATAAAGTGGCGGAGACGTTAGGGACGGCAGATTAGGGGTTAATAATTGTAGGTAGGTGGCGGCGATGTTAGGGGCGGTAGATTAGAGGTTAATAATATTTAACTAGTGTTTGCAAGGCTGGAGTGCGGCGGTTTAGGGTTTAATATGTTTATTATAGTGTCGGCGACGTTGGGGGTGGCAGATTAGGGGTTAATAAGTGTAGGTAGGATGCGGCGACATTGGGGGCGGGAGATTAGGGGTTAATAAATATAATGTAGGTGTCGGCGATGTTGGGGCAGCAGATTAGGGGTTAATAAGTGTAAGATTAGGGGTGTTTAGACTCAGGGTTCATGTTAGGGTGTTAGGTGTAAACATAAATTTTGTTTCCCCATAGGAATCAATGAGGCTGCGTTACTGAGCTTTACGCTGCTTTTTGGCAGGTGTTAGACTTTTTTTAGACGGCTCTCTCCATTGATGTCTATGGGGAAATCGTGCACGAGGACGTACAACCAGCTTACTGCTGACTTAAGCAGTGCTGGTATTGGAGTGCGGTATGGAGCACAATTTTTCTCTACGCTCACTTCTTGTCTTTTAACGCCGGGTTTAGAAAAACCTGTAATACCAGCGCTGTAGGTAAGTGAGCAGTGACAATAACATGCAAGTTAGTACCGCACCCCTCATAACGCAAAACTCATAATCTAGCCAATATATATTTATGTGTTAATATGTGTATATACACATATTAGTACATAAATATATATATATGTATATAAGCATACATATATATTTACTGGGAAAACACCGTTCCCATTGACCGCAATGTAAAGGCACTTTTGAGTGTTGTTTATTTTCTAACACCCCACTCCCACCAACTTTAGCCCCAAAATACTGCCTATTGCACACTACTGTATTTTGGGGACATTTGGGTCACATTTATAAAATTAACCAGAGATCTCATCCCTGGTTAATTTTATGAGCGCTAATTGCTACTGCGAGCTCACGGTAGCAATAACCAGCCACTTGTAATGGCTCGTTAATTATCTCACGCCCGCAAACAAGAGATAATTTAGCGCTCCACTTGTAATCTAGCCCTATAAGTATTAAAAAAACTGCACTAAACATAACTTATGGCTGAATTATGCTGAACCTATAATACTTCAGATATTTGTCATGTGACCATGGCAAACTACAGAATGCACCTGTGTGAAGGATACTACTGGTTTGTTACATCTGATGAAAACACATTGTGGACAATCACAGAAACCACTTGATTAAAATAAATTACTGAGGAGACATAGGAGGAGATATGTGAGATGCTACAGGATACTTTGTGTTGCCACTCATAAAGCTTCCAAGGCATAAAATATTCATGACTCAACTTACTATACCATGAAGGAGTTGTCTTACTTCACCTTTCATCACGGCAAATGTTCCTTCAGCCCACTTTGCCATCCGATAAGCCATTTTTTAAGGCTGACCAGCGCATCCTCCCTCTGTCATGTTACATAACTGCTCTAATGAAACACCTGTGTGTAAGGCCGGAATCTTAGATCTGGACTGTATCCAAATGCAGGAAAAAGCAATGCACAAATAATGCAAAATGTAGACGGATTCACAGTATTCGTTTTAGAAAAATATAAAATCCCACTTTATTATCAAAGTTAAAAAAAGATACAAAGGCACTTCACAAAAGGTAGCGTCATACGCCATCACCTCAATGGGTGGGTCCTGATGCATTTTGGCTAAACGCCATAATTGCAGTTACATCTGTCCATTTTATTTTTGGTTGCTAATATATCATATGGCAGCATCATATTTAATTTGATATTAAATATGACTGCATGACTGGGCAGTTAACATTAATGGCTGTGCGTTGAGTTATTTTGAGGGGACAGCAAATTTACACTGTTATACAGGCTGTACGCTCACTACTTTACATTGTAGCAAAGTGTCATTTGTTCAGTGTTGTCACATGAAAAGATATAATAAAATATTTACAAAAATGTGAGGGGTGTCCTCACTTTTGTGGGATACTATATATATATATATATATATATATATATACATACACACACATATATACTGTATATATATATATACACACACATATACATATATATATATATATATATATCTTTGATGAATTATAGAGCTGGTCTACAATTTTTCCAGGGCTGTTTTTTATTCCCAGTCCGGCCCTGGTTAACTTAGAGGGTTATACCTTATTTAGGAGGGAGAGGGGTAATAAAAGGGGAGACTAAAAAAGAGGGGGTGTAGTAGTGCGCTGGCAATGAAAAATACCAAACACCTAACAAAAAGAAAGATCCTTAAAAGGGGAGACATTTGCATGTATACTAAACCTGACCTTAAACCTAAAATAAGAGAGGATATTTACGATATGATGACAGGTAATAATCTAGAGACACTGTGGATTGAAATAAAGAGTGGGGAATTTTTTTTTATTAGATACATGGTACAAACCCCCCAACATTGACATAGAGGAAACTCAACTGCTAATGCAAATAGGAAAGCCTGTTAAGAAGCCAACTAGAAATAAAGCTATACTGGGTTTAGTGCAATCAAATAATACAGAAATAATATCAAACATAGAAGTGAAGGAACTTATAGGTAACAGTGATCATAACATGGTCCCATTTGAAATAACCTTCCATAAGCAATATTACAAGGGTTAAACCAAAATATTTAGTTTTAAGACTGCAAAATTAAATCATTTAAGGAAATCATTTAATAGCATATATTGGAACAAATTATTCTCAAATAAAAACAGGATAAATGGAGAGCACACAAAACTTTGTTAAATAAATGTGCACATCAACACACACTACATGGTTATAAAAGTAAAATAAATAAATCTAAGCCAATGAGGCTAAATACAAATGTGTTAAGACAAATTAGGAAAAAACGTAGGAAAATAGTACAAACTCATCATTCCAAATATATTAGGAATCTAACAAAGCATGCAAAAGAGCGATCGGATTAGCCAAAATTAAAAATTAGTCATTGCATAGGGTTGTAAGACAAACCCAGAAAGTTATTTTAAGTATATAAAACAATTCTAAGGAGAATATACATTAAAATGTGAGAAGGGTGGCATGATTAACAGTGACCAGGGAAGGCTGAGGTACTAAACCATTCTTCAGTATACACAAGAGAGAAACCAATGGGAGAGACATTAAAACAAACTAGAACATACAAGCCCATACCAAAAACTAGGTTGTCTCTAGAGGATATCAAGAAAAAACTGGATAATATTAAAGTAATACAACTCCAGGTCCAGATGGAATACACCCAGGGATTCTAAGGGAACTTAGCACTGTCATAGCCAAACCTCTGCTCTTAATTTTTCAAGACTTGTTATCCTCAGGCATAATACCCTAGGACTGGATAAATAACTGGATAAAAGACAGGAAACAACAATTGTTGTAGTAAAGGGATCATACTCAGATTGAATAAGAGTAATTAGTGGGGTGCCACAGGGATCAGTACTGGGTCCTCTTGTTTTTAAGATTTTTATAAATGACTTGGGATTAAATAGCAACATCTCTATTTTTGCAGATGATAAAAAGCTGTGTAAGGTGATTAGATCAGTGCAGGATGTAATTGCTTGGCAAGGGGATGTACAAAACTTGGTAAAATAGGCTAGTAAATAGAAAATGAGATTTAATATCGGTAAATGTAAGGTTCTACATTTTGGACATAAAACTATATGGGCTACCTATTATTTAAATGGGACTAGACTTAGCAAAGCAGAAGGGGAAAATTATTTGGACAAACTAACAATGAGTGTGCAATGCTAGGCAACGATTTATAAGGCTAATAAGATACTAATGTATTAAAAGAAGAACACATGCAAGCAGTGGTGTATTATGGGCTAGGCCAACAAGGCCGGTGACTAGGGCAGCAGATTTCGAAGGGCAGCACATCTGTCCTATCCTCTCTCTAAAAGCCAGCATACACTACAGTGAGCTATAAAGTGCAGGCTTTTACAGAGAAGACAAGGCATGTGTGCTGATTAAGGTCGCTCTTTACAGGCAGTGCTCCTTTAAACCGTTGCTTCATTTAGAGCCGCTGGCATTTTTGCAGTGGAAGCGTTCTTCATGAGAAACTTGCCCGGGGATATGATTCCAAGGTGAAGCTGGAGAAGAAGACCTTGTAACGATATGCTGCCTCCCCTTATCATCTGTGGTGGGTCTGCCAGCGCAGTGCTTATTGCAGGTCTTAGCAGTAAATAGACTGGATGCGTCTGTGCACTGCTTAGTTCAGCTTGTGATGTCTAATCATAAACTCTCAGCGCTAATGTATGTTAGCTACTAATAGCTAGCTTTCTCTGCATTAATGTGATGTCTAAACATAAACTCTCAGCGCTAATGTATGTTAGCTACTAATAGCTGGCTTTCTCTGCATTCATGAACCCATAGAGTAAATAGGAAACGGACACTTAAAAAGTTTCATTACTTGAATAATGGTAATTACTGTATGTTGTTGCATGTAAAGGGCAGTGATTATTTCAAGGTGTATTCTTCTTTCCCTCCCTTCCTCTCTCCCTTCTTTCGCTTTCTCTCTCCCACCCTTCCTCCCTCAACTCACTACCTCCCTTGACTCACTCCCTTCTTTTCCTCCCTCCCTTCTTTCTCTAAATTCTCTCCCTTGCTCCCTTCTTTCACTCCTTTCTTTCCCTCACCACTTTTCTCTTCTCTCTCTCTCTCTCTCTCTCTCTCTCTCTCTCTCTCTGTCTCCCTCCCTTCTTGCTTTCCTTTCCCTCCCTTTTTCCCCTCCCCTTCCTTTCTCTCACTTTCTCTCAGGGAGAAAATCTTAAGAGATGCATGCAATTCAACCCACCTGTATGCAACTGTTTTGCTAGCCCATTTTCTTTTTTAATTGTTATTATAAAAACAAAACAAAAACATTATACACAATAACCGCAAAAAATATAAAGTGGGAAAAAAGGCCTAAAACCTTTGAGGGGGCAGCAGAATGTTGAGTGCCTAGGGCAGCACAAAACATAAATAAGCCACTGCATGCAAGGGAAGAAAGCATAACGCTGTTACTTTAGAAAATCCCTGGTAAGACCTCACCTTGAGTATGGAGTGCAGTTCTGGGGACTAATTTTAAAAACGGACATTGCAGAATTAGAAAAAGATTCACAAAATTAATGAAGAGAGGTTAGCCAAATTTGGTCTTTTTACTCTAGAAAAAAGACACTTGAGAGGTGATATGATTACATTATTTAAATATATTCAAGAACCATACATAGTTATCGGAAGTGTTGTTTATTTTAAGGTAGCTGTTTGTGACACAAGGTCACAATTATTTAAGGCTGGAGGAAAGGAGATTTAATAACCAACAACGCAAACATTTTTTTTCATGGTAAGAGCAAATAAATTGTGTAACATTTTGCCCAAGTGACCGCCAATACCTTGGATAAATGTAAAAATGGCTTACATATATTTCTGCCTACAAACAGAATTCAGGGATATGATTGCTTGTGTTAAATGGGTCAGCTTTCTAATGGTTACATTTAAAGGGACAGTCTAGTCAAAATTATTTTTTCATGATTCAGATAGGGCATGACATTTTAAACAACTTTCCATTTTACTTTTATCATCAAATTGGATTTGTTCTCTTGGTATTCTTTGTTGAAAGCTAAACCTAGGTAGACTCATATGTTAATTTCTAAGTCCTCTTATCTCAGTGCATTTTAACAGTTTTTCCCAGTTAGACACTGATAGTTCATGTGTGCCATATAGATAACATTGTGCGCACTTCTGTGGAGTTAATATGAGTCAACAGTGATTGGCTAAAATGCAAGTCTGTCAAAAAAACTGAAATAAGGGGGCAGTCTGCAGAGGCTTAGATACAAGGTAATCACAGAGGTAAAAAGTGTATTTATATAAAAGTTGTTTATGCAAAAGTGGGTAATGGGTAATAAAGGGATTTTGGTAAAGGGACATACTCATACAACCTTTTACATAAGAATCAAACTTCCTAATTTTGTTTCTTTTTTTATGTTTAGTTAAATTAACCATAGGCAAAAAAAGATGGTTATGAAAATAATATACTAAAAAATACATATTTCTGAAGGTTTGTAGATTTAATTAATTAACTCTTTAATGCAAGAGAAAGAAAACATGTTACAGTTAAATATCACTGAAAACGTTTTATTATTAGTAACAGAATATTCTTTTGAGACACAAATTCCTGTTGGTATGTTTAGCTGCATCGTATAATTATGAACACAACTTTCAGAATCTAAAAAAAGAGAACTGCCAGGCAAGTTAACAAGAAAAAACAAGGTTTAATTAAAAATGAAAACATGTTGACCCTTTAAACTTCTAACCTAGAGTAGGAGGTAGTTTCCAGAGTAATGAAATCCTGCCTAAACTATGTTGCTGCTGTACATATGTGGTTCACTGACTATAATTACAGCTTTAATTTTGTTAACGTGGCAAACATGTCCTGTTGCATAGTAGAATAAAAATATGGCCCACTTGACTGCATCTCAGTTTAATGACATTTCAGGCTCCAGCAAACAAGTCTGATCTTGGCTCAGTACAGAGAGGCAGTTAAATTGGGATTGTACATTTGCCAAGAAGACCTCTGTCCAACCCAGTGGATAGTAGGCATTGCTTGAGAGTATCACTGAGGGCTGAAAGTGATATTTATCTAGTGAATGAAATCATTTACTGTTGTGTCAGCAATATGTGTCCCCCCCCCCTTCCGATCCTACAGCTCTGCTGGTTTGGACAACATTATTGTGGGCATTACCAAACCAAGCTGACGTGGCTGAATAAATAGAAAAAAAAATCATTTTGAAAGCACAATTTGACTTTATTGCATATCTCTTTATTTTACTGTTCTTTAGAGAGAGAGAAATGCTTTTTCATTCCTTCCTGTTCGCTCCAGCACTTTGTAATTACTATTTTATGTAAATCAACAGGGTAATTAGGGATGGACGAATGAAAATGAAACTAATTTTAAAGGGACACTGAATCCAAATGTTTTCTTTCGTGATTCAGATAGAGCATGTGATTTTAAGCAACTTTCTAATTTACTCCAATTATCAATTTTTCTTCGTTCTCTTGCTTTCTTTATTTAAAAAAGAAGGCATTTAAGCTATTTTTTTCTTGTTTCAGACCATGGAAAGCACTTGTTTATTGGTGGGTGAATTTATCCACCAATCAGAAAGAACAACCCAGGTTGTTCACCAAATATGGGCCGGCATCTAAACTTACGTTCTTGCATTTCAAATAAAGATTCCAAGAGATTGAAGAAAATTTGATAATAGGAGTAAATTAATAAGTTGCTTAAAATTCCATGCTCTATCTGAATCACAAAATAAAAAATTTGGGTTCAGTGTCCCTTTAACACATTCGTTTGTTCGTTTCAAATTTAGAATGTTTTTACAACATTCTAACATTCGTTTAATGTAAAAGAAGTTTTCTAATAATTTGATTCGAATTATGCAATATTCGAATTAGAAAAATTAGAATTTATATATTTGAAATAGTATTTCTAATGCTTTCTTTAAATGTAATATTCAAATTATGCAATATTCAAAATAGAAACATTTAAACTGATATATTTGAATCTATTATGTATCTATATATTAAATTCCCTACCACATGAACTATTGAACTTCTGAATAATATAAAATCGAATGTTACATTCCAAACTTCGAATGTGGACATTCCTTCTAATTAGGAATATTCAAAATCGAAAATGACAATCAAAAACTGTAAATAGCCAAAATGCATCCCATCCCTAAGGGTAGTACACAATTTCTATAATGCCTAAGAAAGAATGGCATTCTTAAAGTATTTTTTACATATAATGCTTTTGCCCATCTGAGCACATTGCATTAATACACCCTGGTTTGTAACAGCTTCCGCAGCTCACCTGGTTGGACAGGAAACCTAATGTTTTTCTTTCATGATTCAGAGAAATCATATTTGCTTAATTCTCTTGATATCCTTTTTTGAAGGAGCAGCAATGAACTACTAGGAGAGAGCTAAATGCTTATAAACAAAGGATTTCAAGAAAATTAAGCAAATTAGATAAATGAAGTAAAGTGGAAAAATGCTTAAAATTGTACTCTACTATTTTTTTTAATCCTCCACAAATGTGACCATTTTTTTTATTTATTTATATATATATATATATATATATATATATATATATATATATATATATATATATATATATATATATATATATATATATATATATATATATATATACACAAACAGAGTATATCCAGCACTTGTTTAGATGGGCATAGGTTAAAAGCAAAAATGAAAATTTAGTTTCAACTTCTGGACAAACGATGATAGGCCCAGGTGCCACATCTTTCATCTAAAACACACTGCAATGCAAACAAGGATTTCACAGCCATATGTAATTCTCATGGACACATACAAATCATGGATATATGGACTACGCCCTCAAACACATCCCAGGCCACTAGCAAAGCTCACAGCTTTGGGTGCACAATGTCTTGCCAGCATTTTTTTTAATTGTTCTGCACAATTTAAGAGAAGTGTTAACTCTTCAGATTCACTAAGGGAAGTGTTATCCCCAGTATGACATCATTACATTTTTTTACTTAAAATCACAAAATATTTAGCATGACAATTCAACAGCAGGTGCTCAGTATACACATACACTATCTCTATGCATACATTATCAGTTACATACACAAATATATCGCCTTTCATATACCTGATGCTCTAGATAAGCGGTTCCCAACCTTTTTTCTCTCCCGTACCCCTTGATTAGGCTTTTCATTTATGAGTACCCCTTCTCTTTATTTGCCCCCACCCATCCCTCAAAAAAAGTGAGCCTGAGAGAGAGAGATGGGAGTGTTGCTAGACAAGTGCAATATAGGAGATTTCTAGTAGAAGTAATGAATATATATATATATATATATATATAGGCTTACCCGGTTTACCTGTAAGATCCCCAGTCCACTCCAGATGATCCTCCTTATATATATTTACAATTTTGCTTGCTGCCGGACAGTGCCAGCCTGCAACCACCCGCACATGGCACACTGACTTTACTCCTGTCCCAGAACAGAGGCCAGCACAATGAACACACATGTCTGTTTTTTGGGGTCGGGCCATGGTGGGTGCGTGGCAGGCGGGCTGCACACAGTGCACACTAACACTAAATAAGTATAGCCTCAGCCAGCCTGCATCCTACTCACACTGCACAACATCCCGCGTAAACTGTATCGCACATTTACACTGTGCCACCAATAGCTGCAGCGTGCAAAATCAGTAGCGCTAGGTAGGAGGACCTTATTTTTTTTTGGTTAAGGCGGTCAAATTTCACCATTACCAATAATAGATTCACGTACCCCCAACCGGTCCTATGCGTACCCCCAGGGGTACGCATACCACAGGTTGGGAACCGTTGCTCTAGATTATTGTTTCATGGCTAAATTGGTTTTCAAGAGGCATACTTGTCAAAATTGAATTAGGCATGAGTGTATTTCAGTGTTTTTAATATAGTTGTATTATTATTATTTGCAATGCATCTATAGGGCTTCATTTATCATCAGACAGGCGGACGAGGTTCACTGTCATGAACCTCGTCTGCCCAGCCTTGTGAGGAGCAGACAGCAATGTGCAATGTTCATTCAATCAAGAGCAAGAGGAGGCTGTCAATCATCCAGTTTAGCTGGCAGAGAGATTAAGTAGCAACGTTCTTAAAACTACAGCTACTTAATTAGCTCGATCACGGGAACCTGAAGGCTGGGGCAGGGCCCTACTCACTTGAAAGTTTATAATCTATGAGGTAATTGGCAAAAAAGGCAAAA
Source organism: Bombina bombina (assembly GCF_027579735.1). Lineage (NCBI taxonomy): Eukaryota > Metazoa > Chordata > Amphibia > Anura > Bombinatoridae > Bombina > Bombina bombina. Next base: position 302,178,406 of record NC_069503.1, on the reverse strand, counting down.
ACTGTTTTGGGTAAAAGGTATTACTGCATCAGGGGCATATGTACATGTAATGTGCATATCCCGAACCCTCACATCTAAACATTGCACCTAATCAGAGAGTCAGTGGTGGTTTGTAAGATAAGAAGTGAGTCATTACTCACACAATACACACTGACTCTGGGCAGACACAGTTTTCACATGTGAGCAAAAAGTACATGCAAAGCAAATGCCAACCACCTGAAGGAGGGACCTCCGAGCCCTGAAAGCTTGCAATTGTATTCCCTATTAGCCATCCAAGGTGTCACCTGCACATCACTTTTGTTATCTTTTTACAAAATGATTTTTACTTTCCTTACATATAGCCTTTACCTGTACATGCAATTAAAGAAAAAAAGTACCAATACATGTGTCAGTATGTTAGCTAGCATGTTTCAGAAAGCAGATATTTAGGTAGCAAGATGTAACTTCTCAACACATCATTATAAGAGAATATCATGATGAACGATCTTGATGTTAAGTAAGTTTGCTGACATTTTTGCTTTAAGGGTTGGTTTACAGTTAGGGTTAAAGACATGTAGCTGGATTACAAGTTTGTGTGTTCTTCTTTTAAAGCTGAAAATATGGTATTTTCAGTGTTAAAACAGCATTGCAGCTATTACGAGTCTTGTCGGTATAGGTGTACCGCAAGCCTTTTAGCCTGTAATGCAAAGTCAGTACCACATTCGTAAAAATTACGGTTTTTAATGGGATTCCCATAGCGCCAGTATCGCGAGTTTTGCATTCTGGCTAAAAAGCGTGCATTACACTCTAAAACGACAAGATCCGTAACGTCATCTAAAGTCAGTAGTTATGAGTGTTACGCTACAAAGCTGTAACATAAAACTCATAACTAAACTGCTACAAAGTGCACTAACACCCATAAACTACCTATTAACCCCTAAACCGAGGCCCTCCCACATCGCAAATACTATAATAAATTTATTAACCCCTAATCTGCCGCTCCCGACATCGCTGCCACTAAGAAAATGTATTGACCCATATTCCACCACTCCCCAACATCGTCACCACTATACTATATTAAGTTATTAACGCCTAAACTGCAGCCCTCCTGCATCGCAAAAACACTATTTAAATATTATTAACCCCTAATCTGCCATCCACCCACATCGCCCCCACTATACTACACTATATTAAGCCCTACACTGCCATCACTATAATAAACCTATTAACCCCTAAACCAAAATCCCCCACAACAAAATATAATAAATTAAACAATTAACCCCTAAACTGAAAGCCCCCACATCGCAATAAACTAAATTAAACTAGTAACCCCTAAACCTAACGTCCCCCTACCGTTAAATTAAAATTACAATTTCCCTATCTTAAATTAAATTTAAACTTACCTGTCAAATTAAAAAAACTAAGTTTAAACTAACAATAAAACCAACATAATTATCAAAATAAAATTAAACTAACTACCAATTAAATAAACTAAACTACACATTTAAAAAATCCTAACACTACTCTAAAAATTACAAAGTATTTATTTACAAAAAAATAACAAACACTAAATTGCTGAAAATAACAAATGAAATGATAAAAAATAAAAAAGAATTACACCTAATTTTATAGCCCTATAAAAATAAAAAAGCCCACCCAAAATAAAAAAACCCTTGCCTACAATAAACTACCAATGGCCCTTAAAAGGGCCTTTTGTAGGGCATTGCCCTAAGTTTAACAGCTCTTTTACCTATAAAAAAAAATACAAAGACCCCACCAACAGTAAAATCCACCACCCAACCATCCCCCCAAAATAAAAACCATACATCTAAAACATCCTAAGCTACCCATTGCCCTGGAAATGGCATTTGGATGGTCATTGCCCTTAAAAGGGCATTTAGCTCCTTTACATGCCAAAACTATAATCTAAAAAAATAAAAAACCTAACACTAACCCCCGACGATCCACTTACAATTTTTGAAGTCCCTCTTGAACAATCTTCATCTCAGCGGAGAAGTCCTCATCCAAGCGGCGAGAAGTCTTCATCCAGACGGCCTCTTCAATCTTCATCCAGGCAGCATCTTCTATCTTGATCCCAGCGGCGCGGAGCGGGTCCAACCTGAAGACATCTGGCGGGGAGCATCCTCTTTATACGGTCTCTGCTGTACACTAAATCTTCAATGCAAGGTAGGCAATCCAAGATGGGGTACCTTGCATTCCTATTGGCTGAAAAATGAAGAGGATGCTCCGCGCCGGATATCTTCAGGATGGACCCGCTCCACGCCACCGGGATCAAGATAGAAGATGCCGTCTGGATGAGGATTGAAGAGGCCACCTGGATGAAGACTTCTCGCCACCTGGATGAGGACTTCTCCGCCGGGATGAAGATCGTTCAAGCGGGACTTCAAAAACAGTAACTGGATCTTCAAGGGTTAGTGTTAGGTTTTTTAAGGGTTTTTTGGGTGGGTTTAAAAAATATTTAATGATTTAGGTAGAACATACAATTCTAAACAACTTTCCAGTTTACTTCTTTTATCAAATTAGTTTCATCATCTTGGTATCATTTGTTGAAAGGGCAGCAATGCACTACTGGTTTCTAACTGAACACATGGGTGAGCCAGAGACAATCGGTATACAGGTGGCCCTCGGTTTAAGCCGGTTCAATTTGCGCCATTTCAGAATAACAACCTTTTTTTCCAGTCATGTGACTGCTATTGAAAAACATTGACTGCTATTGAAAGCATTGAGAAGCATGGCATACATTAAAATAGCCAGTAGGTGGAGCTGTCCGCTTGTTTTGCAGCAAAGACATGCAAAGCCAAGCAAGACAGACATGATCAATGGATCAGGTTTCAAAGGAACAAGATCTAGCAGCCACTTCCCTTAGCTGCAGACTCAATGCAGAGAACTGTTTGCAGAAAAAGGCAATTAAAAAATGTTTTTGTTCATTAAACTTAGTTTGATGATGGTACAGTCTGTTGTGTAATTATTTTGTTTTTGTTCATTAAACTTAGATTGATGATGATACAGTCTGTGTTTGTGTGATAATTTTCTTAGGTGCAGTTTAGCAAATGCTTTTGTTAATTAAACTTAGTTTGATGATAATACAATTTATTTTATTAGGTTTTTAATGCTGTTTAGCATTTAAAGTCTTCATTTCAAAGCTTTAAAAATAATGTATTAGCAGACATCCCAGCCTGCAAAAACTAATTTCAGGGAGGTGGCTTCACCCTCTACTGCGCCGCCACCCCCACTTCCCTCCCAGTTATATATTGGACACCTTGAAACCATAAATAAGATAGAGACTTATAATTAACGTAGCTTTCCACTAAACTCACATTAAAAAAAAGTAGCTTTATTGCACAACGACATACAACAAACCTATATTTCAATGATCGTACGCTTGTTGAATGCTTAAATATTTTAGAATACAAAGTTTAATTACGTGCAGTAAATAAGGTAGTATTTGTGTTTTATTTTATTAAACTCAGTGGGGGCTTTTTGGTTACTGATGCATGCTTTGAGGGTTCTATAACGTCCAAGCAACTAAAGGCATTCCTTAAAGAAACACTTTTCCGGATTTGGGTCACATTGGACCATGGTACTTGGAGTTTCAGGGAGATTGCATCAGGGAGCCGCTATTACAATCAGGGAGACTCCCTGAACTTCAGGGAGAGTTGGGATGTCTGTATTAGGTGTTACTTATGACAATTTTGAGAGGGGCCTGGAACCTAACCCCCTCACTTCCCATTGACTTAAATTATAAACTGGGTTTCAATTTACAATGGTTTCAATTTACAACCATTCCTCCTGGAACCTAACCCCGGCGTAAACTGAGGGCTACCTGTATATATATATATATATATATATATATATATATATATATATGTGCAGCCACCAATCACCAGCTAGAACCTAGGTTCTTTGCTGCTCCTGAGCGTACCTAGATAAACCTTTCAGCAAAGAATAACAAGAGAAAGACGCAAATGAAATAATAGAAGTAAATTGGAAAGTTTTTTTAAAATTGTATGCAATGTCTAAATCATGAATGTCTAATTATGACTTTACTGTCCCTTTAAGCTCATGCAGCTGAAGAATAGTGCTGCACACAGGTTGCACAATATATTACTAATTTAAAGGGACATAAAAGTGAAAACATATTGTACTATTGCTTGCATATAACTATGAGTTTAACCCCTGCAAAGCTAAAATCAGCTCTATGCACTGCAAAGCACTACTGGGACCTGGTGAGCCAATGACAAGAAGCACATGTGTGTAGCCGGCCATCAACAGCTAGCTCCCAGTAGTGCAATGCTACTCCTATAGGTATGCGTTTTAGTATAGAATACCAAGAAAACAAAGTAAATAGAAGTAAATTGAAAGGTCTTTTAAAATGGCATGTTCTGTCAGAACCATGAAAGTTTAATATTGACTTTTATGTCCCTTTATATATATGCAATTTTAAGCAACTTTCTAATTTACTACTATTATGAATTTTTGTTCGTTCTCTTGGTATCTTTATTTGAATAGCATGAATCTAAGCTTAGGAGACAGCCCATTTTTGGTTCAGCACCTGGGTAGTGCTTACTGATAAGTGTCTTTATGTAGTGATGAATAGAGCTTTAATTAATCGATACCATGGTGCTGAATTATCATTGTCTGGCGGACATGATACGCTGTAGCGTATCATGCTAGACAGACATCGCTGAATGCCGACACCATACGCTGTCGGCATTTAACATTGCACAAGCAGTTCTAGTGAACTGCTTGTGCAATGCCACCCCCTGCAAATTAGCAGGGGAAGTCAATCAGCTCGATCGTATAGGATCGGGCAGATTGATGTCCACAGCCTCAGAGGCGGTGGACCAGTTAAGGAGCAGCGGTCTTAAGACTGCTGCTTCTTAACTGCTTTTTCTGGTGAGCCTGAAGGCTTGCACGGAAACAGTGGCATCAGGGGCCATTCGACCCTTGATAAATCGGCCCCCATGTATGCAAATACACATCTAGAATGTCTCCTGTGGCCATTTCAGAGTCTCTTGCACATGTACAGTACAAAGGAATGATTCCAAATAGTCTTGGAATCCTTGCAAAGATGTCCAAAAGGCCATTTCGGGGCTTTATCAAGTGCCTTTAGGTGTCATTTAATATGTAAATTTGTATTGAAAACCTGTTGACAAGTATATGGAAAATGGATTGTAATCACTGAGAACTTTTTGGCTCCATTTTAAAAATAGGGCTTTTATCAGAAAGTTGAAAATGTGACTGTGGCTGCTGGGAAAATGCGCTGAATCGAAAAGTGCCATTTTCAGAACAAAAACCCTTTCATTTTATTTGCTTTGCTTAGTTCCCGTGGTCCTCTTTTCCTGTTTTTGTCTGTGATTTTGACCAATGGCAATATTGTGGCCCCTATAATATAGCAGCCTGGATATTTTGGCAACAACATTTTCGCCTATGTAGCTGGATACATTTCCAACAAGGATGTTAACTAATGTTATGGCCTGTGGTATCAGAAAAGGTTACAACACATTGCAAAGCACTGCAGCCCTTTCCAGCATCCAAGTAACTAACCGTCACCTAGATTACGAGTTTTGAGCGCTATAGGGAAATTAACAAACGCAACAAAAGTGGTGTTAATTAATCCCCTATAGCGCTGCCATTACAAGTTTTAAAAAACCCGGCTTGTGCAAACAATATGGGTTTTTTAAGCTCCATACTGCACCAAAAACAAGCGCTGTTCTGACTTGCTCGTGGACGCTTTTCCCATAGACATCAATGGGGAGAGCGGGTCAGAAAACAGTCTAACACCTGCGATCACGGAAAGAAAAGCACCGTAACGCAGCCCCATTGATGTCTATGGGGAAAGAAAACTACTGTGTAAACCTAACACCCTAACATAAACCCAACGTCTAACACCCCTAATCTGCTGCCACCAACATCGCTGACGCCTGCCTACAGTTATTAACCCCTAATCTGTCGCTCCCGATATCGCCGCCACTATACTAAAGTTATTAACCACTATTCCGCTGTACCCCAACATCGCTGCCACTATATTAAAGTTATTAACCCCTATTGTGCCAAACACCAACATTGCCGCAACTAAATAAAGTTATTAACCCCTAAACATTTGGCCTCCCACATCACTACCACTAAATAAACCTATTAACCCCTAAACCACCAACCCCCCACATCGCAACAATCTAAATTAAACTATTAACCCCTACACATACATACCCCAAAACCTAACCCTAAATCTAACCCTAAACGTAACCCTAACCCTAACACCCCCTAACTTTAACATAATTAAAATAGATCTAAATTAAATTTACAATTATTAACTAAATAATACCTATTTAAAACTAAATACTTACCTGTGAAATAAAACCTAATGTGAAATAAAACCTAAGCTAGCTACAATAGTTATATTTTAGCTAGCTTAGATTTTATTTTTATTTCACAGGTAAGTTTGTATTTATTTTAACTAGGTAGACTAGTTAGTAAATAGTTATTAACTATTTACTAACTACCTAGTTAAAATAAATACAAACTTACCTGTCAAATAAAACCTAAGCTCCCTTACACTAAAAACTAACATTACAAAAAATAAAAAACACTAAAATTACAAAAAATAAAAAATCCTACCATTACAAAAAAACAAACAAAACGAAATTATCCAAAAAAATAAAAATTATTCCTATTCTAATGCCCTTTAAAAAAAACAACCCCCCCAAAATAAAAAAGCCTAATCTAGAATAAACTACCAAGGGCCCTTTAAAGGGCCTTTTGGGGGCCCTTAAAAGGGCATTTTGTAGGGCATTGCCCTAAGTTAAACAGCTCTTTTGCTACAAAAAACAAACACCCCCTAACAGTATACAAACCTCCACCCCCCAAACTACCAAGGGCCCTTAAAAGGGCCTTTTGTAGGGCATTGCCCTAAGTTAAACAGCTCTTTTGCTACAAAAAAAACAAACACTCCCTAAAAAAATACATTACACAAAATAACAAACAAAGTATCAAATATAATAAAAATTATTCCTATTCTAATACCCATTAAACCCGCCCCCCCCCCAAAAAAAAAAAGAAAAACCCCATAAAAGGGCCTTTTGTAGGACATTGCCCTAAAGATATCAGCTCTTTTTCTGAAAAAAATAAATAAAATACAAATACCCACTTACATTACAAGCCCCCCAAACCTACAAAATAAAAAAAACTATCTAAAAAAACCTAAGCTATCCATTGCCCTGAAAAGGAAATTTGGATGGGCATTTCCCTTAAAAGGGCATTTAGCTCTTTTACATGCCCAAACCCTAAACTAAAAAAAAAACCCACCCAAAAAACCCTTAAAAAAAACCTAACACTAACCCTTAAAGATCCACTTACTGTTTTTGAAGTCCCGCTTGAACGATCTTCATCCCGGCGGAGAAGTCCTCATCCAGGTGGCGAGAAGTCTTCATCCAGGTGGCCTCTTCAATCTTCATCCAGACAGCATCTTCTATCTTGATCCCGGTGGCGTGGAGCGGGTCCATCCTGAAGATATCCGGCCCAGAGCATCCTCTTCATTTTTCAGCCAATAGGAATGCAAGGTACCCCATCTTGGATTGCCTACCTTGCATTGAAGATTTAGTGTACGGCAGAGACCGTATAAAGAGGATGCTCCCCGCCAGATGTCCTCAGGATGGACCCGCTCCGCGCCGCTGGGATCAAGATAGAAGATGCTGCCTGGATGAAGATTGAAGAGGCCGTCTGGATGAAGACTTCTCGCCGCTTGGATGAGGACTTCTCCGCCGAGATGAAGATTGTTCAAGTGGGACTTCAAAAACTAAGTGGATCGTCGGGGGTTAGTGTTAGGTTTTTTAATTTATTTTTTTTTTTAGATTACAGTTTTGGCATGTAAAGGAGCTAAATGCCCTTTTAAGGGCAATGACCATCCAAATGCCATTTCCAGGGCAATGGGTAGCTTAGGATTTTTTAGATGTATGGTTTTTATTTTGGGGGGATGGTTGGGTGGTGGATTTTACTGTTGGTGGGGTCTTTGTATTTTTTTTATAGGTAAAAGAGCTGTTTGGGGGTGGAGGTTTGTATACTGTTAGGGGGTGTTTGTTTTTTGTAGCAAAAGAGCTGTTTAACTTAGGGCAATGCCCTACAAAAGGCCCTTTTAAGGCCCCCCAAAAGGCCCTTTAAAGGGCCCTTGGTAGTTTATTCTAGATTAGGCTTTTTTATTTTTGGGGGGGGTTGTTTTTTTTAAAGGGCATTAGAATAGGAATATTTTTTATTTTTTTGGATAATTTCGTTTTGTTTGTTTTTTTGTAATGGTAGGATTTTTTATTTTTTGTAATTTTAGTGTTTTTTTATTTTTTGTAATGTTAGTTTTTAGTGTAAGGGAGCTTAGGTTTTATTTGACAGGTACGTTTGTATTTATTTTAACTAGGTAGTTAGTAAATAGTTAATAACTATTTACTAACTAGTCTACCTAGTTAAAATAAATACAAACTTACCTGTGAAATAAAAATAAAATCTAAGCTAGCTAAAATATAACTATAAGTTATATTGTAGCTAGCTTAGGTTTTATTTCACAGGTAAGTATTTAGTTTTAAATAGGTATTATTTAGTTAATAATTGTAAATTTAATTTAGATCTATTTGAATTATGTTAAAGTTAGGGGGTGTTAGGGTTAGGGTTACGTTTAGGGTTAGATTTAGGGTTAGGGTTAGGTTTTGGGGTATGTATGTGTAGGGGTTAATAGTTTAATTTAGGTTGTTGCGATGTGGGGGGTTGGTGGTTTAGGGGTTAATAGGTTTATTTAGTGGTAGTGATGTGGGAGGCCAAATGTTTAGGGGTTAATAACTTTATTTAGTTGCGGCAATGTTGGTGTGTGGCGCAATAGGGGTTAATAACTTTAATATAGTGGCGGCGATGTTAGGGTACAGTGGAATAGTGGTTAATAACTTTAGTATAGTGGCGGCGATATCGGGAGCGACAGATTAGGGGTTAATAACTGTAGGCAGGCGTCAGCGATGTCGGTGGCAGCAGATTAGGGGTGTTTAGACGTTGGGTTTATGTCAGGGTGTTAGGTTTACACAGTAGTTTTCTTTCCCCATAGACATCAATGGGGCTGCGTTACGGTGCTTTTCTTTCCGCGATCGCAGGTGTTGATGTCTATGGGAAAAGCGTGCATGAGCAAGTCAGAACAGCGCTTGTTTTTGGTGCAGTATGGAGCTTAAAAACCCCATATTGCTTACACAAGCCGGTTTTTTTAAAACTTGTAATGGCAGCGCTATAGGGGATTAAATAACGCCACTTTTGTTGCGTTTGTTAATTTCCCTATAGCGCTCAAAACTCGTAATCTAGGTGACGGTTAGTTACTTGGATGCTGGAAAGTGCTGCAGTGCTTTGCAATGTGTTGTAACCTTTTCTGATACCACAGGCCATAACATCAGTTAACATCCTTGTTGGAAATGTCTCCAGCTACATAGGCAAAATGTTGTTGCCAAAATATCCAGGCTGCTATATTATAGGGGCCACATTATTGCCATTGGTCAAAATCACAGACAAAAACAGGAAAAGAGGACCACGGGAACTAAGCAAAGCAAATAAAATTAAAGGGTTTTTGTTCTGAAAAGGGCACTTTTCGATTCAGCGCATTTTCCCAGCAGCCACAGTCACATTTTCAACTTTCTGATAAAAGCCCTATTTTTAAAATGGAGCCAAAAAGTTCTCAGTGATTACAATCCATTTTCCATATACTTGTCAACAGGTTTTCAATACAAATTTACATATCAAATGACACCTAAAGGCACTTGATAAAGCCCCGAAATGGCCTTTTGGACATCTTTGCAAGGATTCCAAGACTATTTGGAATCATACCTTTGTACTGTACATGTGCAAGAGACTCTGAAATGGCCACAGGAGACATTCTAGATGTGTATTTGCATACATGGGGGCCGATTTATCAAGGGTCGAATGGCCCCTGATGCCACTGTTTCCGTGCAAGCCTTCAGGCTCACCAGAAAAAGCAGTTAAGAAGCAGCAGTCTTAAGACCGCTGCTCCTTAACTGGTCCACCGCCTCTGAGGCTGTGGACATCAATCTGCCCGATCCTATACGATCAAGCTGATTGACTTCCCCTGCTAATTTGCAGGGGGTGGCATTGCACAAGCAGTTCACTAGAACTGCTTGTGCAATGTTAAATGCCGACAGCGTATGGTGTCGGCATTCAGCGATGTCTGTCTAGCATGATACGCTACAGCGTATCATGTCCGCCAGACAATGATAATTCAGCACCATGGTATCGATTAATTAAAGCTCTATTCATCACTACATAAAGACACTTATCAGTAAGCACTACCCAGGTGCTGAACCAAAAATGGGCTGTCTCCTAAGCTTAGATTCATGCTATTCAAATAAAGATACCAAGAGAACGAACAAAAATTTATAATAGTAGTAAATTAGAAAGTTGCTTAAAATTGCACAATCTATCTGAATCCTGAAAGAAAAAAATTAGGTTTCATATCCCTTTAAAGCAAAGAAATGTTTCTTTGTATAGAAAGCATTTCATATTATAATGTCACATTTTTACTGTTCTATACTACATATATATATATATATATATATATATATATATATATATATATATATATAAAGGGACATAAAAGTCAATATTAAACTTTCATGGTTCTGACAGAACATGCAATTTTAAAAGACCTTTCAATTTACTTCTATTTACTTTGTTTTCTTGGTATTCTATACTGAAACACATACCTATAGGAGTAGCAGTGCACTACTGGGAGCTAGCTGTTGATGGCCGGCTACACACATGTGCTTCTTGTCATTGGCTCACCAGGTCCCAGTAGTGCTTTGCAGTGCATAGAGCTGATTTTAGCTTTGCAGGGATAAAAACTCATAGTTATATGCAAGCAATAGTACAATATGTTTTCACTTTTATGTCCCTTTAAATTAGTAATATATTGTGCAACCTGTGTGCAGCACTATTCTTCAGCTGCATGAGCTTAAAGGGACAGTAAAGTCATAATTAGACATTCATGATTTAGACATTGCATACAATTTTAAAAAAACTTTCCAATTTACTTCTATTATTTCATTTGCGTCTTTCTCTTGTTATTCTTTGCTGAAAGGTTTATCTAGGTACGTTCAGGAGCAGCAAAGAACCTAGGTTCTAGCTGGTGATTGGTAGCTGCACATATATATATATATATATACACAGGTAGCCCTCAGTTTACGCCGGGGTTAGGTTCCAGGAGGAATGGTTGTAAATTGAAACCATTGTAAATTGAAACCCAGTTTATAATTTAAGTCAATGGGAAGTGAGGGGGTTAGGTTCCAGGCCCCTCTCAAAATTGTCATAAGTAACACCTAATACAGACATCCCAACTCTCCCTGAAGTTCAGGGAGTCGCCCTGATTGTAATAGCGGCTCCCTGATGCAATCTCCCTGAAACTCCAAGTACCATGGTCCAATGTGACCCAAATCCGGAAAAGTGTTTCTTTAAGGAATGCCTTTAGTTGCTTGGACGTTATAGAACCCTATAAAATAAAACACAAATACTACCTTATTTACTGCACGTAATTAAACTTTGTATTCTAAAATATTTAAGCATTCAACAAGCGTACGATCATTGAAATATAGGTTTGTTGTATGTCGTTGTGCAATAAAGCTACTTTTTTTAATGTGAGTTTAGTGGAAAGCTACGTTAATTATAAGTCTCTATCTTATTTATGGTTTCAAGGTGTCCAATATATAACTGGGAGGGAAGGGGGGGTGGCGGCGCAGTAGAGGGTGAAGCCACCTCCCTGAAATTAGTTTTTGCAGGTTGGGATGTCTGCTAATACATTATTTTTAAAGCTTTGAAATGAAGACTTTAAATGCTAAACAGCATTAAAAACCTAATAAAATAAATTGTATTATCATCAAACTAAGTTTAATTAACAAAAACATTTGCTAAACTGCACCTAATAAAATTATCACACAAACACAGACTGTATCATCATCAATCTAAGTTTAATGAACAAAAACAAAATAATTACACAACAGACTGTACCATCATCAAACTAAGTTTAATGAACAAAAACATTTTTTACTTGCCTTTTTCTGCAAACAGTTCTCTGCATTGAGTCTGCAGCTAAGGGAAGTGGCTGCTAGATCTTGTTCCTTTGAAAGCTGATCCATTGATCATGTCTGTCTTGCTTGGCTTTGCATGTCTTTGCTGCAACACAAGCGGACAGCTCCACCTACTGGCTATTTTAATGTATGCCATGCTTCTCAATGCTTTCAATAGCAGTCAATGTTTTTCAATAGCAGTCACATGACTGGAAAAAAAGGTTGTTATTCTGAAACGGCGCAAATTGAACCAGCTTAAACCAAGGGCCACCTGTATACCGATTGTTTCTGGCTCACCCATGTGTTCAGTTAGAAACCAGTAGTGCATTGCTGCCCTTTCAACAAATGATACCAAGATGATGAAACTAATTTGATAAAAGAAGTAAACTGGAAAGTTGTTTAGAATTGTATGTTCTACCTAAATCATTAAATATTTTTGGGGGGGTTTCATGTCCCATTAATAAAAAACAAAAAACAGTAATAATAACTTATTTTGGGGACTCTTTGATCTCTGGTACCATCTTGTGATAGGGTCGGTCACATAAGGTTACCCAATCTGAACGATGAGGGAACAGATCTGAATTATAAAACAGTGCTAAATTATATCATGTGATGCGTGCTGATTATATGACATTAGCACTTAGTAGCAATGCAAGTTATAAATGCTAAATACTAAAAACTGTGAGTTAAAAAACAAACCAAACTAATGCATTGTCCAAAGATGACTTCCTATTGGCAAGTTGACTACCTATTGACAAGTTGACTTCCTATTGACAAGTTGACTACCTATTGACAAGTTGACTACCTATTGGCAAGTTGACTACCTATTGACAAGTTGACTTCCTATTGACAAGTTGACTACCTATTGGCAAGTTGACTACCTATTGACAAGTTGACTTCCGATTGACAAGTTGACTACCTATTGACAAGTCGACTGCCTATAGACCACTAACTCTTCACTATACCATGACACCACACCCATAATTAGACATTCATGATTTAGACATTGCATACAATTTTAAAAAAAACTTTCCAATTTACTTCTATTGTTTAATTTGCTTCCTTCTCTTGTTATCCTTTGCTGAAAGGTTTATCTAGGTACGCTCAGGAGCAGCAAAGAACCTAGGTCTTAGCTGCTGATTGGTGGCTGCATATATATATATATATATATACTGATTGTCATTGGCTCACCCATGTGTTCAGTTAGAAACCAGTAGTGCATTGCTGCTCTTTCAACAAATGATACTTAGATGATGAAAAAAAAAATTATAATAGAAGTAAACTGAATTTTTTTTTAGAATTGTATGTTCTACCAAAATCATCAAAAAAATTTTTGGGGTTTCATGTCCCATTAATAAAAAACAAAAAACAGTAATAATAACTTATTTTGGGGACTCTTTGATCTCTGGTACCATCTTGTGATAGGGTCGGTCAAATAAGGTTACCCAATCTGAACGATGAGGGAACAGATCTGAATTATAAAACAGTGCTAAATTATATTGTGATGCGTGCTGACTACATGACATTAGCACTTAGTAGCAATGCAAGTTATAAATGCTAAATATTAAAAACTGTGAGTTAAAAAATAAACCAAACTAATGCATTGTCTAAAGTTGACAACCTATTAATAAGTTGACTACCTATTGACAAGTTGACTTCCTATTGACAAGTTGACTACCTATTGACAAGTTGACTTGCTATTGACAAGTTGACTACCTATTGACAAGTTGACTTGCTATTGACAAGTTGACTACCTATTGACAAGTTGACTTCCCATTGACAAGTTGACTACCTATTGACAAGTTGACTACCTATTAATAAGTTGACTTCCTATTGACAAGTTGACTACCTATTGACAAGTTGACTTCCTATTGACAAGTTGACTACCTATTGACAAGTTGACTACCTATTAATAAGTTGACTTCCTATTGACAAGTTGACTTCCTATTAATAAGTTGACTTCCTATTGACAAGTTGACTTCCTATTGACAAGTTGACTTCCTATTGACAAGTTGACTACCCATTGACAAGTTGACTACCTATTGACCACTAACTCTTCACTATACCATGTCACCACACCCATGTGGCCAATCTTGACCAGTTTTGAAAAATCTGATATAGTGGTATAATTTTTAGAGAGCAATTTAAAAATGTTAACAAGTATGGCATTTCGACATACTATTTTCAAGAACTTTAGTATTTTTTTTTTTCTATTTTAATCGTTCAAATATACAGTTTCCTATGCAACTTTTTACTGTTTACTACTTTGATGGAGTAGGCTAGACATAAATTACAGTTTTCTTATCATAAGCCGACTGACATGTTCTTGCAAATTAGAATAATGTATATGCATTAAAGTCCGTACTTCAGTGGTATTTCTAATAAAAAGGCAATTTTTGCATACATTCATTCAGACACCTTTGGACTTTTCAACATTGACCTTGGACAGTAACATATTCCTTATAAGGTAGCATTAAAAATAAAAAATCAGTCAGTATGATTACATATAATGCATAGTTTTACAAAGGAAAAACTCATGAGTGCTTTGTCAAAAAAAATCATATGTGACTGAGTTGTGGAGAGACAGGAGGTTTAATCATATTTTAGGACAGGGTGAGGATTAAAGGGGAAACTATGTTGATAAGAAAGAACATGAATAAAGCTATAAGCTTTGTATTAATGCATAGACCACCTAGGGAAACAAATACAGGCAGCAGACAACTAATAGGGATTTTTTTCAGTCTACAATTAAAATATTCAAGAAAAAAACGGGATTGCAACAGCACTACACTTATATTTAGGGAGTGCTTATATAACTGAAATAATTGTCTTTCGTAAGCAGGAGTGCTTATGCATAGACTGAACTAGAATTTGTTTTCTCAAGGTTGAGGAAAAAGGATGCATCTAAATAGAACTTCACTCTCCCTGTGAATTATAATAAGTGTAACATCAACGTCTAGAGATGAGATAAGGTGATGTATTTAAAATTTAACCTTTATTGGTTTTATTAAAATTGAAAAAACACACAAACAACACACAGTTACAATTACAAAGGATTTTAGACCATAAGAGCAGTATAATATCCGGTTCGTAATAGGTCAGTGGGGAGTGGTAGATTAGAATAAATAAAGTGGCACTAGCATAAGCGAAGGATTCTGTAATTTATACAAGATAACCTTATACATAAGTGGATGAGGTATATAATGATCTTGCAACAGGGTAACCTGGCACATGAAAATTCAACTGTTATTTATAATAGTGACACCACGGTGCCTAAGATTATATGGGTAGCATGCTAGATCAACTCTTAGATGTGTCCTCAAAATTAAGAACCATGACTCATTGAATGAATATGTACCAAAGATGATGGATATTCTATTATCAAAGGTATAATAGAATTGGTCACTTGTCAGTGGCTCATATTGGAAATAGTCTCTTATCACTAACTTGTATTATACATACAGTGCCACATTAGATCACAATGAGTGGGGGTTAAGTCATCTTATACCCTAAATATGATGGGGCTAATATCCAAGATAATTACTGAGATTAATTAAAGAAATACCCAGTCACTGAGAGCCGTAGAGACAATATATTAAAGAAGAGAGTAAAGGATATTATATAAAAAATATTCAGTATTCAGATATTTGTCCCAATGACTGTAATCCACGGAATGTTGACCTTCGAGAAAGCCGCCACTTAGACGGCGAAACATGTCAGGGGAGGGTGTTGAACTCCTTTCAACCCTCATTTAATTTTAAATCAGCATTTGATGTTAGACCTTCCAATCCACAATATTATGTTGATATAAACTAACATTAAAACAGTAAACTTCCGGACATAATATAATAGAACAATTGTGTTCCAATATAGTTATTTAACTATAAGTATAGGATCACAGGGGATTAATGGCAATGTGTGTTTGGTTTACTAATGCCGTACTAACGGCGACAGTACACTAGATGTGTTTTTAACTCCAATATAATTTAGTGGATAGCCAACAGCTACTTTAGTGGAGATTGAGCAACATTGTAACCCTATACAACGCTCAAGGGGATTTTAATCCGTGTTCACCCAATAGTTAACACTAAGGGGCCTAGTTATCAAGCCGTCAACCTCAAATACGCTGGAATTCCGCAGCGTATTTGTGGCGAGGCTGATTCGCCTTAGTTATCAAAGGCTCGAGACCGGCAAAAGTAGAATTTTGTGACGTAAACTTCGATCCGCCGGACTCAGTCCGACACAGATCGATTCTTACGTCACTCCAGATGTTCCGCACACAAGTGCGGCACAATCTCACTACTTTTGCTAGTTATCAAAAAACTAGCAGGTACGCTCGGCACCTAAGTCTAACCCTAACGCCCCCCTAACTTAAATAAATCTAAATAAATTAACTCTTATTAACTAAATGAATCCTATTTAAAACTAAATACTTACCTTTAAAATAAACCCTAAGATAGCTACAATATAATTAATAATTATATTATAGCTATCTTAGGATTTATATTTATTTTACAGGTAACTTTGTATTTATTTTAGCTAGTTAGAATAGTTATTAAATAGTTATTAACTATTTAATAACTACCTAGCTAAAAGAAATACAAAATTACCTGTAAAATAAATCCTAACCTAAGTTACAATTAAACCTAATACTACACTATCATTAAATTAACTAAATAAACTACCTACAAATAACTACAATTAAATACAATTACATAAACTAACTAAAGTACAAAAAATAAAAAAGCTAAGTTACAAAAAATAAAAAAATAAGTTACAAACACGTTAAAAATATTACAACAATTTTAAGCTACTTACACCTAATCTAAGCCCCCTAATAAAATAACAAACCCCCCAAAATAAGAAAAATCCCTACCCTATTCTAAATTAAATAAATTTCAAAGCTCTTTTACCTTACCAGCCCTTAAAAGGGCCATTTGTGGGGGCATGCCCCAAAAAGTTCAGCTCTTTTGCCTGTAAAAGAAAAATACAACCCCCCCCCCAACATTAAAACCCACCACCCACATACCCCTAATCTAACCCAAACCCCCCTTACAAAAACCTAACACTAATCCCCTGAAGATCATCCTACCTTGAGTCGTCTTCACTCAGCCGAGCCACCGATGGAACTGAAGAGGACATCCGGAGCGGAAGAAGTTAATCCTCCAAGCGGCGCTGAAGAAATCTTCCATCCGATGAAGTCATCATCCAGGCGGCGCTGAAGAAGTCTTTGATCCGGCCGATGTCATCTTCCAAGAGGCGCTGAAGATGTCTTCTATCCGGGTGAAGTGATCTTCCAAGCCGGGTCTTGAATCTTCCTTCCGCCGACGCGGAACCACCTTCTTCACCGACGGACTACGACGAATGACGGCTCCTTTAAGGGACGTCATCCAAGATGGCGTCCCCTCAATTCCGATTGGCTGATAGGATTCTATCAGCCAATCGGAATTAAGGTAGGAAAATCTGATTGGCTGATGGAATCAGCCAATCAGATTCAAGTTCAATATTGGAACAGCCAATAGAATGCAAGCTCAATCTGATTGGCTGATTCCATCAGCCAATCAGATTTTTCCTACCTTAATTCCGATTGGCTGATAGAATCCTATCAGCCAATCGGAATTGAGGGGACGCCATCTTGGATGACGTCCCTTAAAGGAGCCGTCATTCGTCGTAGTCCGTCGGTGAAGAAGGTGGTTCCGCGTCGGCGGAAGGAAGATTCAAGACCCGGCTTGGAAGATGACTTCGCCCGGATAGAAGACATCTTCAGCGCCTCTTGGAAGATGACATCGGCCGGATCAAAGACTTCTTCAGCGCCGCCTGGATGATGACTTCATCGGATGGAAGATTTCTTCAGCGCCGCTTGGAGGATTAACTTCTTCCGCTCCGGATGTCCTCTTCAGTTCCATCGGTGGCTCGGCTGAGTGAAGACGACTCAAGGTAGGATGATCTTCAGGGGATTAGTGTTAGGTTTTTGTAAGGGGGGTTTGGGTTAGATAAGGGGTATGTGGGTGGTGGGTTTTAATGTTGGGGGGGGTTGTATTTTTCTTTTACAGGCAAAAGAGCTGAACTTTTTGGGGCATGCCCCCACAAATGGCCCTTTTAAGGGCTGGTAAGGTAAAAGAGCTTTGAAATTTATTTAATTTAGAATAGGGTAGGGATTTTTCTTATTTTGGGGGGTTTGTTATTTTATTAGGGGGCTTAGATTAGGTGTAAGTAGCTTAAAATTGTTGTAATATTTTTAACATGTTTGTAACTTAATTTTTTATTTTTTGTAACTTAGCTTTTTTTATTTTTTGTACTTTAGTTAGTTTATGTAATTGTATTTATTTGTAGTTATTTGTAGGTAGTTTATTTAGTTAATTTAATGATAGTGTAGTATTAGGTTTAATTGTAACTTAGGTTAGGATTTATTTTACAGGTAATTTTGTATTTCTTTTAGCTAGGTAGTTATTAAATAGTTAATAACTATTTAATAACTATTCTAACTAGCTAAAATAAATACAAAGTTACCTGTAAAATAAATATAAATCCTAAGATAGCTATAATATAATTATTAATTATATTGTAGCTATCTTAGGGTTTATTTTACAGGTAAGTATTTATTTTTAAATAGTAATAATTTATTAAAGTATAGTGTAGTGTTAGGTGTAATTGTAACTTAGGTTAGGATTTATTTCACAGGTACATTTCTCTTTATTTTAGCTAGGTAAGCTATTAAATAGTTAATAACTATTTAATAGTTATTGTACATGGTTAAAATAAATTGAAAGTTACCTGTCAAATAAATATAAATCCTAAGATAGCTAGAATATAATTCTTATTTATATTGTAGCTATATTAGGGTTTATTTTAAAGGTAAGTATTTAGTTTTAAATAGGATTCATTTAGTTAAGAGTTAATTTATTTAGATTTATTTAATTAATATTTAAGTTAGGGGGGCGTTAGGGTTAGACTTAGGTTTAGGGGTTAATAATTTTATTACAGTTGCAGCGGCGTAGTGGGGGGCAGGATAGGGGTTAATAAATTTATAATAGAGGGCGACGGTGTAGGGGGGGCAGGATAGGGGTTACTAGGTATACTGTAGGTGGCAGCGGTGTCCGGGAGCGGCGGTTTAGGGGTTAATACATTTATAAGAGTTGCGGCAGGGTCTAGGAGCGGCGGTTTTGGGGTTAATACATTTATAAGAGTTGCGGCGGGGTCTAGGAGCGGCGGTTTAGGGGTTAGTAACTTTATTTAGTTGCGGGGGGCTCCGGGGGCGCCGGTATAGGGGGTAGAACAGTGCAGTTTAGTGTGAGTGCTTAGTGACAGGCTAGCAATAAAGCTGGGAAAAAGCCGAAGGGCAGCGAGATCGGATGAGTGATAACTGTCACAGTCCGCTGCTCATCGCCCCGCGGCTTTTTGACAGCTTTATTTGATAACTTAGGCGAACGTATTCAAGGTCCGCGGCGGCGAAGGTAGGCGAGCTTAGGCGGGCGTATTGGGCCGGCGAAGCCAGAAAAGTAGACGGTTTGATAACTACCCCCCATTGAATCCAAGTGTGAATGCGAATACATGTAACCTAATCTAAGACTTAATTCAGTAATTCAGACAACTTATGATACAATATAGATACAATATAAGTGGATAATATTCTACTATCCCAGCAAGAGTAATAATAAATTGAACATCATAAGTTGACACACCAATACATTTTCCTGCAATACTTTTATTAGAAAACAGCTGTGCTTATATTATTTAAGGTGGTAATACTATCTCAGTAAGACACACCAAGTTGACACACTAATAAATTTTCCTGCTATATCTTTATTAGAAAACAGCTGTGCTTATATTCTTTAAGGTGGTAATATTATCTCAGTAAGAGTTACAAAAAAAGAACATCATAAGTTGACATCCACACAAATAAATTTCCTTGCTATATCTTTATTGGAAAGCAGTTGTGCTTATATGATTTAAGGGGGTATTATTATTTATCCAAATTAAAGCCACTGATAAGAAACACTCCGTGGATTACAGTCATTGGGACAAATATCTGAATACTGAATATTTTTTATATAATATCCTTTACTCTCTTCTTTAATATATTGTCTCTACGGCTCTCAGTGCACTCATTATTTTGTGAAAAATTCATTAAAATCACGATTATTTGCACAAGACATTTTATAACCAAGTAGCCATTTTTTCACAGAGTGCCTGGGTATTACTTTAATTAATCTCAGTAATTATCTTGGATTTTAGACCCATCATATTTAGGGTATAAGATAACTTAACCCCCACTCATTGTGATCTAATGTGGCACTGTATGTATAATACAAGTTAGTGATAAGAGACTATGGCCTCTAGTTATCAACGTGTCTACTTTACCTGCCTTCGCCGATGCAATACGCCCGCCTAAGCTCGCCTACCATCGCCGCCGCGGACCTGAAAAATTTTGCTTAAGTTATCAAAAAATCTGTCAAAAAGCCGCGCACCAAGTACGGGGCGATGAGCAGCGGACTGTGAGAGTTATCACTCATCTGATCTCGCTTTTTGACAGCTTTATTGACAAGCTGTCACTAAGCACCCACACTAACTATACTGTTCTACCCCCTATACCGGCGCCCCCGGAGCCCCCCGCAACTAAATAAAGTTATTAACCCCTAAACTGCTGCTCCTAGACCCCGCTGCAACTATTATAAATGGACTGTGAGAGTTATCACTCATCTGATCTCGCTTTTTGACAGCTTTATTGACAAGCTGTCACTAAGCACCCACACTAACTATACTGTTCTACCCCCTATACCGGCGCCCCCGGAGCCCCCCGCAACTAAATAAAGTTATTAACCCCTAAACTGCTGCTCCTAGACCCCGCTGCAACTATTATAAATGTATTAACCCCTAAACCACTGCTCCCGGACCCCGCCGCCACCTCCATTATACCTAGTAACCCCTATCCTGCCCCCCCTATACCGCCGCCACCTATAATAAATTTATTAACCCCTATCCTGCGGATCCCCGACCTCGCCGCAACTAAATAAATAGTTTAACCCCTAAACCGCCGCTCCCGGACCCCGCCACAACCTATCTTAAACTTATTAACCCCTAATCTGCCCCCATACACCGTCGCCACCTATAATACATTTATTAACCCCTATCCTGCTCTGAGCAGGCGGACAGACATCGCCACAATACAACCCGATCTGGTACGATCGGGTTGTTTGACACCCATTGGCCGCGAGTCTGCAATGCTGAATACGGCGAGCGTATTGCTCGCCGTATTCAGCGAAGTCTGGCGGACCTGATCCTAGATAACTAGAGGCCATTGCGTAAAGTGTAAGAGTTAAAAAAAAGTTGCACCAAACACAACATAAATACATATTACACTCATATATACACTTTCTGATTAAAATATTTCATATAAATATTATTTATTTATTTTTTATAATGGGTTCAAAGGTATATGGCAAGTGTATATATATATATATATATATATATGTGTGTGTGTGTGTGAAGTACATTGGAATGTTTATTTACAGTACATACACAGTTAAACGAACACTAAACCCAACATTTTTCTTTCATGATTTAGGTAGAACATACAAGTTAAAACAACATTCCAATTTTTTTCTATTATCTAATTTACTTCAGTCTTTAGATATCTTTTATTGAAGAAATATCAATGCACATGGATGAGCCAATCACACGAGGCATCTATGTGCAGCCACCAATCAGCAGCTACTGAGCCTATCTAGATATGTTTTTCAGGAAAGGATATCAAGAGAATTAAACAAATTAGATAATAGAAGTAAATTAAAAAGTTGTTTAAAATCGCATGCTCTTTCTAAATCATGAAAGAAAAAAATTGGGTTTATGTCCCTTTAACCCCTTCACCCAATCCGACGTATATATACGTTGTGCGGTACTTTGGCTATCGTACCACACCACGTATATATACGCCGTTGCTTCAGGATACTCCAGCACTCTTGGCTGTTAAGTTACAGCCGAGATCTGAAGCTCCCGAAGCTTCAGGCATCTGCCCCATATGGAGCTGGAGCGTGATCGGTGTTCCGCCTCCATATGAGGGCAGATGCCTGATTATTACAGATGGTGACACTGTGTTTGTCTGTAGCAATCTTCTGCTGGAGCCGGTGGGAGGTGTGGGCAGGAGTCGGGTGGCGGGTTGAGCGGCCCAGCAGGGGAGGTGGGAGGGAGTGGGAGGAAGTGGGAGGGGCCCTACGCTATGGAACGGAAAAGTTAAAATAAAAGGGACAGGGAGGGACGGGGCAGCTACACTACAGAAAAGGGGATCTGGGGGTGTGGGGGCCCCCTAACTAAAGATGGTGGGTGCTGGGAGGTGGGAGTTACACTATGCTACAGAAAACATTAAAAAAATATATTTAATTTTTTTATAAAAAAATGGTTTTATAGGTACTGGCAAACAGCTGCCAGTACCTAAGATGGCGCCTAACAGTTAGGGGGGAGGTTTAGAGAGCTGTTTGGGGGTGTCAGGGAGGATGGGGGGTAAGAGGGGATCCTACACTGATCATTACAGACGGTGACACTATGGGGCATATGTATCAAGCTCCGTATGGGGCTTGATGGCCCGTGTTTCTGGCGAGTCATCAGACTGGCCAGAAACAGCAGTTATGAAGCAGCGGTCACAAAGACTACTGCTCCATAACCTGTCCGTCTGCTCTGAGCAGGCGGACAACATCGCCGGAAATCAAACCGATCGAGTACTATTGGGTTGATTGACACCCCCCTGCTAGCGGCCCATTGGCCGCAAGTCTGCAGGGGGCGGCGTTGCACCAGCAGCTCTTGTGAGCTGCTGGTGCAATGCTGAATATGGCGAGCGTATTGCTCGCTGTATTCAGCGAAGTCTGGCGGACCTGATCCACACTGTTGGATCAGGTCCGCCAGACTTTGATAACTAGAGGCCTATGTGTGTCCCCATCTGTAATGATCTGCTGGAGCCGGTGGGAGGTGTGGGCGGGAGTCGTGTGGCTGGTGGGCGGCACACCAGGGGAAGCGGGAGGGAGTGGGAGGAAGTGGAAGGTGCCCTACGCTATGGAATGGAAATGTTAAAATAAAGGGACAGGGATGGATAGGGCAGCTACACTACAGAAAAGGGGATCTGGGGGTGTGGGAGCCCCCTAACTAAAGATTGCGGGTGAGGGGAGGTGGGGGTTACACTGCACTACAGAAAACAGTGGGGGATGGGGGAGGGAAGAGAGTTGTTTGGGAGGGATGAGGTAGGGATCAGGGGGTGGGAGTGTCAGGTAGGAGGTTAATCTCTACACTAAAGCTAACATTAACCTTTTATTCACTGCCGGGAATAATAAATGTGTGGTGCGCAGGTGCAATTAGCGACCTTCTCATTACCAAAAAGCAATGGCAAAGCCATATATGTCTGCTTTTTCTGAACAAAGGGGATCCCAGAGAAACTTTTACAAACATTTGTGCCATGATTGCACAAGCAGTATGTAAATCATTTCTGTGAGAAACCCAAAGTTTGGCCTAGATCAATACCTTGTGTTGTCTACTTAAAATATATATATATTTACATTTGATAGATAAATAAATAAAAAAAACAAGGCTCTATTTCTGTTTAAATTGAGTGATAGCAAAAATGCTTAAAATACTCTAGTATTTTGTGCAAGTTTTTGTCTGGAAGTCCTGGTAGTGAAAGGGTTAAACACTGTGCGCCACTTGTAGCCCTTAGGGTTCGATTTATCAAGCCTTCTCCTGCTCTTCGACTGCAGTCCGTAATTATCAAGCAGCAGTCATCAGACCGCTGCTTCCTATCCTCTTCTCCACCTCTTAGGTGGAGAATTGTAATCTCCCCGGTTTCATCTGACCGGGGAGATTGACAGCTCCTGCCTGCGCGTGATTGGCTGTGCGTGGGCAGGGAGCGGCATTGCATAAGAGCGCAAAATAGCACTCTTGTGCAGTTCTGAATTCTGCTAAGGGAATTCTGCCCGCCAGAGGTGAGCTGCGGTGGACAGAGGTGCATATGTACGCCCCTGTCCGCCGTAGCTTGATAAATCGAGCCCATAGTGTTTACTTTCCCTTCAGCTGGCTTTTCAAGGGCTGTGTCCCTGGATATCACAAAAATAGATCAAATTTGCTTAATAAATGTAGTTTTATTTATTTTTAAAACATAGCAGATTATCTGCAGTCCAGGGTTTATCTGCTGATTTAAATTATGCAAATGTAAAAAACAATTACTTTGTTTTCTCTTTAAATAAAAATATAAAGCAGTCACAGCAGGTGGCCATGTATATGAAAACATTAACTTTTTACATGTGTGTCTTTCATTAGCACATGGTCCTTACATGATAGACAACCTGTGTATGTTTGCAGATGTGGTTTTCAGGGAGGGTAAACGTTTGAGCTGAACATAACATAGAGAAAGACA
Source organism: Bombina bombina (assembly GCF_027579735.1). Classification (NCBI taxonomy): domain Eukaryota; kingdom Metazoa; phylum Chordata; class Amphibia; order Anura; family Bombinatoridae; genus Bombina; species Bombina bombina. The sequence goes on along the minus strand of NC_069503.1, from coordinate 302,153,923 downwards.
AAAATAGCTCAAGGCAAGGTCCAATCAAAACATGGCTGTGCGTTACTCAACAAACAAGTGGGCTACTTTACCAGGAAATTCCAAAAGCAATTTTAATTCTGATCAGACTTCAGGAAGTGATATGACTAAAAGTACATCAATTATTGTGACAGGAAGTTTAAATCACATGGCACACAGCTGTTGCTAGGGTATGGGTCGGTTAGGTTTGTTAAGCAGTAGTCAGTCTTTATTGCATTGTTGCTCAGAAACATCACAGATGACATCAGCATATTTCCATATGTTAACCAAATTGGGAAATAAAGCTGTAGGTTTTGTGTATTAAAGATAACATAGAAATCAAAATCCTGTATGATTACAATATGTAGGTAGCTAAATACCATGGAATCTGAACTATAATCACACTTATCAGCAGGATTAAAAACTAATTTAGGCCATTGAGCCAAAGGTTTTGCTGTCCTGTGCCCCAATGATGAGCAGTGTCATGTTCTCATGACTTTCCTTAAATATGGCAATGTCTACAGGCAACTATATTCAATGAGAGATTGCCTGCTGTTCCTGAACTTCCTTGGGGCCATATGGATTGCTCCCAGCTGCTCTAAGTATACAGAGTGCCACTGAGGTTACTTCTGGGCCATTAGAGGGGGTGAGTGGAGATCTTCCTGTAGTGATAGTGTGTGGAAAGTGGCTGAAATTGACTTTTTGTTGTTGAATTTTTTAGTACAAAGCTGGTTCACTTGCTTTGGAGAAAAATAAGCATTCTGCATTGATCCTGCAGCAGGTTTAGTGGATCACTGGATGAGAAAAACTCCAACTAGTTTATAGGGTACATTTAATGGGATGTTGCAGAAGAGGAGACATATATCTTGCAAGCTGTAATTAACAACTGAGGATAGCTGGGAAAGGATAGACTAACAATGCTGGAGATTACATTAACTTGGTTGGACTATAGAAACATCATTTTACATTTGTGTCTAATAAAAAGATAAGCAGTATATAACAGACTGGTGTAATAGGCCCCTCCCCTGCTGTACAGACACCTGTACCGCTAATATGACCTTGTACCACTTTCTGTCACATTGACTTGTCTATCTCTTCATACTGCTTCTGTTTATGAAAACATTTAGTTTGAACCCCTTAGGGTCTATTCCCATTTCCATGGACAGATTCCTGAGTAATTTTTTTTTAGTTTACATTTAGGTTCAGTAGTGTCATTATTCATTGATGTTTGGCCTGAAAAGAGACCAGTTTGAATAAATATTACCTCATGCAGATATTTAATACTGATTTCATTCTCATATTTCATGCTGAAACAATTTTTATGCTTATTATCAATGTTTCACCAATATTTTGCTATGTGAAAATCTTAAATGTCCCTTTAAATATATTATTATTATTATTATTATTATTATTATTATTCATAATAAGAATCTTTTTTTGAGACTGTGAGTGTACTTTTAGCTGAGCACTCCATGCAGACTTCATAGGTTATTGCAAGAGAATTTATCATTACATAGATACTGTTCTGCTTGTGAGCTAATAAACTATGACTCTAGTCCAGGCCTGTGTTAGTAGTGAATTAGTTATTTGTGCAGCACAGACCACTGGGAATAGTATGCATTAGGCAATGCAGAGAATAATCCTGAGCAGCAGTTTACTTACAGTGGCCTAGATTACAAGTGGAGCATAAAATCATTAGCACTGCGGTGTAATAACATCACTAGAGCGCAATCCATAGCGCTTCCATTTTTACTCTCATATTACAATTTCAACATAAAATATTAGTGTTTGAGCGAAAGCCTAGGGCACTCTAACATCCGGATGTGGGATAGTGTGGGTGCTCTAAATACCTCACATAATATTATTCTATGGGGGTGTGCTGAAAAACTAATTTAGGCCATCGAGCCGAAGGGGTGCTAACCGGAAGGTCAAATGGTAGAGTTATTTACTAACTTTTAAACTGCATTTATATATTAATATATATATATATAGTTTTTTTTAGTGCAATAAATATTTTAACTGTGATTTAAAGGAAAATGGTATATGACAAGGAGTTGGACTGGCAAGAGCTCAAAGGTGTACAGGTATGTGTGTGTATTTGTATGTGTGTATGTATATACGTATGTATGTGCATGTGTGTGTATTTGTATGTGTGTATGTATATACGTATGTACGTGCATGTGTGTGTATTTGTATGTATGTATGTATATACGTATATACGTGCATGTGTGTGTATTTGTGTGTGTGTGTATGTATATACGTATGTAAGTGCATGTGTGTGTATTTGTATGTGTGTATGTATATACGTATGTATGTGCATGTGTGTGTATTTGTATGTGTGTATGTATATATGTATGTACGTGCATGTGTGTGTATTTGTATGTGTGTATGTATATACGTATGTACGTGCATGTGTGTGTATTTGTATGTGTGTATGTATATACATATGTATGTGCATGTGTGTGTGCATACGTATGCATGTATAAACATACATACACAATATATATATAAACACTTTGAGAGTGTAATATAAAATATTTAGGGCCAGATTACAAGTGGAGCACTATGAAACGTTCCTGCTCGAGCGTTAACTGCGCTAGAAGTAAGCTTTTTGCGCGTGTCAAATTGCGCTCGTATTATGAGTTGAAAGTAAATTATCCCCCCATAGAAGTCAATGGAGAAAAAAAGTGGGGAAAAAACCTGACACCCTACTCGTATGCAAACCCGATCGCATATTCTCAAGTGCGCTAACCGAACATGAAAATATTAATATTTCACATTCCAATGTTCTTCACATAGGAGAATATGTTCTATTTATTCTTAAATAAATATTTCTACATATATCTGATGGTATTTTGGTACAAAATATATTTATACCTATATACAGTATATACATGATTATATATAGGTATGATACATATAGATATATATAGGAATATATATTTTAAAATATTTAGAACATTCTGCAGAACATTGTAATGTGAAATTTTACAGTAAATACACAGTATAACACTTTATTAACTGTCGCCTAGATTTAGAGTTCTGCGTTAGCCGTCCAAATCAGCGTTAGGGGGTCCTAACGCTGGTTTTTACCGCCCACTGGTATTTAGAGTCAGTCATGAAAGGGTCTAATGCTCACTTTCCAGCCGTGACTTTTCCATACCGCAGATCCCCCTACGCCAATTGCGTATCCTATCTTTTCAATGGGATCTTTCTAACGCCGGTATTTAGAGTCTTGGCTGAAGTGAGCGTTAGAAATCTACCGACAAGACTCCAGCCGCAGAGAAAAGCCAGGAGTTAAGAGCTTTCTGGGCTAACACCGGTTCTTAAAGCTCTTAAATACTGTGCTCTAAAGTACACTAACACCAATAAACTACCTATGTACCCCTAAACCGAGGCCCCCCCCACATCGCCGCCACTCTATTAAATTTTTTTAACCCCTAATCTGCCGACCACACACCGCCGCCACCTACATTATCCCTATGTACCACTAATCTGCTGCCCCTAACATCGCCGACCCCTACATAATATTTATTAACGCCTAATCTGCCCGCCCCCAACGTCTCCGCTACCTACCTACAATTATTAACACCTAATCTGCCGACCGAACCTCACCGCTACTATAATAAAGTTATTAACCCCTAATCCGCCTCACTCCCGCCTCAAAAACCCTATAATAAATAGTATTAACCCCTAATCTGCCCTCCCTAACATCGCCGACACCTAACTTCGAGTATTAACCCCTAATCTGCCGACCGGACCTCGCCACTACTCTAATAAATGTATTAACCCCTAAAGCTAAGTCTAACCCTAACACCCCCTTAAGTTAAATATAATTTAAATCTAACGAAATAAAATAAATCTTATTAAATAAATTATTCCTATTTAAAGCTAAATACTTACCTAGTTAAAATAATTACAAAACTACCTGTAAAATAAATCCTAACCTAAGTTACAATTAAACCTAACACTACACTATCAATAAATTAATTAAATAAACTATCTACAATTATCTACAATTATATCAACTAAACTAAATTACAAAAACAAACAAACACTAAATTACAAAAAATAAAAAAAGATTACAAGAATTTTAAACTAATTACACCTACTCTAAGCCCCCTAAAAAATAACAAAGCCCCCCAAAATAAAAAAATGCCCTACCCTATTCTAAAATAAAAATTGTAAAGCTCTTTTACCTTACCAGCCCTTAAAAGGGCCTTTTGATGGGCATGCCCCAAAGTAAACAGCTCTTTTGCCTGTAAAAAAAAAACATACAATACCCCCTCCAACATTACAACCCACCACCCACATACCCCTAATCTAACCCAAACCCCACTTAAATAAACCTAACACTAAGCCCCTGAAGATCTTCCTACCTTGTCTAGACCACGCCGGGTATCACCGATCCGTCCAGAAGAGGGTCCGAAGTCTTCATCCTCTCCGGCAAGGAGAGCTCCTCCAGAGGGTCCAAAGTCTTCATCCTGTCCGGGCAGAAGAGGACATCCGGACCGGCAGACATCTTCATCCAGGCGGCATCTTCTATCTTCTTCCATCCGGCGCGGAGCGGGACCATCTTCAATCAGCCGATGCAGAGCCATCCTTCTTCACCAACAGACTAACGAAGAATGAAGGTTCCTTTAAGGGACGTCATCCAAGATGGTGTCCCTCGAATTCTGATTGGCTGATAGGATTCTATCAGCCAATCGGAATTAAGGTAGGAAAAATCGGATTGGCTGATTGAATCAGCCAATCAGATTCAAGTTCAATCCGATTGGCTGATCCAATCAGCCAATCAGATTGAGCTTGCATTCTATTGGCTGATCGGAACAGCCAATAGAATGCAAGCTCAATCTGATTGGATCAGCCAATCGGATTGAACTTGAATCTGATTGGCTGATTCAATCAGCCAATCAGATTTTTCCTACCTTAATTCCGATTGGCTGATAGAATCCTATCAGCCAATCGGAATTCGAGGGATGCCATCTTGGATGACGTCCCTTAAAGGAACCTTCATTCGTCGTTAGTCCGTCGGTGAAGAAGGATGGCTCCGCGTCGGCTGCTTGAAGATGGTCCCGCTCCGCGCCGGATGGAAGAAGATAGAAGATGCTGCCTGGATGAAGATGTCTGCTGGTCCGGATGTCCTCTTCTGCCCGGATAGGATGAAGACTTTGGAACCTCTGGAGGAGCTCTTCTTGCCGGATAGGATGAAGACTTCGGACCCTCTTCTGGACGGATCGGTGATACCCGGCGTGGTGAAGACAAGGTAGGGAGATCTTCAGGGGCTTAGTGTTAGGTTTATTTAAGGGGGGTTTGGGTTAGATTAGGGGTATGTGGGTGGTGGGTTGTAATGTTGGGGGGGTATTGTATGTTTTTTTTTACAGGCAAAAGAGCTGTTTACTTTGGGGCATGCCCCGCAAAAGGCCCTTTTAAGGGCTGGTAAGGTAAAAGAGCTTTACAATTTTTATTTTAGAATAGGGTAGGGCATTTTTTTATTTTGGGGGGCTTTGTTAATTTTTTAGGGGGCTTAGAGTAGGTGTAATTAGTTTAAAATTCTTGTAATCTTTTTTTATTTTTTGTAATTTAGAGTTTTTTTTTTTTGTAATTTAGTTTAGTTGACATAATTGTAGATAATTGTAGATAGTTTATTTAATTAATTTATTGATAGTGTAGTGTTAGGTTTAATTGTAACTTAGGTTAGGATTTATTTTACAGGTAATTTTGTAATTATTTTAACTAGGTAACTATTTAATAGCTATTGTACCTGGTTAAAATAAATACAAAGTTGCCTGTAAAATAAATATTAATCCTAAAATAGCTACAATATAATTATAATTTATATTGTAGCTATATTAGGGTTTATTTTACAGGTAAGTATTTAGCTTTAAATAGGAATAATTTATTTAATAAGATTTATTTTATTTTGTTAGATTTAAATTATATTTAACTAAGGGGGTGTTAGGGTTAGGGTTAGACTTAGCTTTAGGGGTTAATACATTTATTAGAGTAGCGGTGAGGTCCGGTCGGCAGATTAAGGGTTAATACTTGAAGTTAGGTGTCGGCGATGTTAGGGAGGGCAGATTAGGGGTTAATACTAGGGATGCACCGATACCGATACTAGTATCGGTATCGGTGCCGATACTGAGCATTTTCACAAGTACTTGTACTTGTTTACAATGCTCCGATGCCTCAGCCGATACTTTTTGAACCCTGTGGGGGAAGGAGGGACGTGAGGAAGCTCCTGCTGTGCTAATAGAATCAGAGAGAGCTACAGTAGAGAGGGGCGGGGACCGCGCTATTGCAGCAGGGAGCTAACGCCTAAGAAGGTAGACAGACACTCAGAGATCGACGGCGTGTGGAGGAGTCAGACTGTATCAAGGTTAGGGGATTTTGCTTATGTGTGCATTATTTTATTATTTAAATATTGCAGCCAGCAGCCGTTACTAAAAGATAGCAGCCAGGTTAGGGGATATTTTTGCTTAAGCCATTATGTCTTGCAAGTCCGTTATTAACTGAAAACAGGGTTGAAAAACACAAACAGCGTTTGAACTGTTAGCTTAAGTTCAAAGGCTGTTTGTGTTTTTCAACCCTGTTTCCAGTTAATAACGGACTTGCAAGACATAATGGCTTAACCAAAAATATCCCCTAACCTGGCTGCTATCTTTTCAGGCATCAATGAATGAGTGCTTAAAATAATATATAAATACCCCCAATGTCTCTCTGCAATACGTAGTCCCAGAGGCTCCAGCTCATGCAGACCAACTCCCAATCAAGACACACACGTAATCCATACGAGTTGCGTGATGTGAATCCCTTCGTTCTGCACCCTGGTGTCAGACATAGTTTCAGAGCACTTTAACATAGTCCCAGGATTTGGAGGTACTTAGTCTTGTTTATTAATTATGCATTAAAAATGCCTAAGCAGCGTAGCAGACATAGCAATTTCCACTGATTCTAACACCGGAGTGTGCAGCCAGAAGCATCACAAGTACTGGCACACTCCAGTGTTAGAATCAGTGAAAATTGCTATGTCTGCTACGCTGCTTAGGCGTTTTTAATGCATAATTAATAAACAAGACTAAGTACCTCCAACTCCTGGGACTATGTTAAAGTGCTCTGAAACTGTGTCTGACACCAGGGTGGAGAACGAAGGGAAAGCATTTTTGAAAAACGTATACATTAGTATTTTTATTGTTACAGTACACAGAGAAGGGCACATTGCATCGAAGTCACATAGTACAATAAAAATACTAATGTTTAACCTTTTTTCAAAAATGCTTTCTTGTTTAAATAAAAACGTTTTAGTGAGCTTATTTTTCACTGCCCAGTAACACACTGTGCAGCATCTCCCCTCCGTATGTGCTCCTCCCCTGTGCCTCTGCCCCATGTGACTTACCGTGTCATACTGTGAGCCCAGACTGACTAGGAAGTGGAACAGGACACAGTGCTGCTGCCTGCTAGCTGTTTAGGATTTCAAGGTAGATGCCCCAATGTGTCCCACTGCATAATGTTTTCCCCCCCAATGTTCCCATCCAAATGTCTCACTGACTGGTCTGATTAGCTGATACAAAAGTGGCCAGGCATTTCTTCTAGTTAGACAAGGAGTTGACTATTAAACTTCTTTTTTAGACATTTGCCACAATAGAAAATAACTTTCTCCTCTCATCTGCACCACATGCTAGGGGTAGAACTCATTGTCCTCCAAGACAGTTTCAAATAATCCAATTGTTAACCCATTGACCACCAGAGGACTGCAGTGAATTGCTTTACACTTTACAGTGCATAGCAGCTTTTCTGGCAGCTATTTGGTTAACTGTATTTGTGTGTATTACTTGGAGCTGTCTTGGAGGACGATGAGTGAGTTCTACCCCTAGCATGTAGCTCAGAGGTGGAAAGGAGCTGCTTGGTGCTCAGTGCTGATGCTGTGATTTGCAAAAGAAGTGAGTCTGCAAAAATATATTTCTACTACACTACTTGTGTAAATGGAATGGTGTTCCTCAATCTACAGCACTTCATCAACCCCTGCACTAGTATAAGCTAAATTATATGGAACTGATCCCTTTATATTTGTGTTTTAAGTTAAAACACAAATATCAAGTGATCAGTTCCATATAATTTAGCTTATACTAGTGCAGGGGTTGATGAAGTGCTGTAGATTGAGAAACACCATTCCATTTACACAAGTAGTGTAGTAAGATTTGAACAGAGAATGGATGAAAGTTAAAAAAAAAAGTATATAACAAAAGGCTGTGGCTTGGCCATTCTTCTAATATAGTCTGGTGATTTGTTTGTGCTCCTTCCCAGTGCATTACTGTGCATGTTTTATATCTTCTTGAAGAATGCTGTGCCCATCACAGACATTCCAACCTGCAAAAGCTCATTTCAGGGAGGTGGCTCCACCCGCTACTGCGCCGCCGCTACCCCTAGTGTTGCCACCTCAGCCATGTTTTCCTGGGCCCTTATGAGTTACACATGCTGCAGGGTGTGCAGGGAGGAAAATGTATTGTGTTTCTGGACAGCACTATTCATATTCATTCCTGCACAACCTGCAGCATGTGTAACTTATAACTAGTGTTCTATATTTTAAAGGACAGGTGGCAACCCTAGCTACCCCCCCCCCTCACAGTTATATATTGGACACCTTGAAACCCTAAATAAGATAGAGACTTATCATTACAGTAGCTTCCCACTAAAGTCACATTAAAAAAAAAAAGTAGCTTTATTGCACAACCACATACAACAAACCTATTTTCCAGTGATCGTACGCTTGTTGAATGCTTAAATATTTTAGAATACGAAGTTTAATTACGTGCAGTAAATAAGGTAGTATTTGTGTTTTATTTTATTAGAATCAGTGGGGGCTTGTTATATATTTATTTTTATGTTTTATTTAACATGTTCTGTGAAATTTACTTGAGTTGTTACAACAGGCCAATAAAGCTGCCTTTTTTATATATTTCATAATGTATTTTGAGTTACAGTTCTTCATACTTATAAAGAAGCTATCTTAAAACATTAGTTAGTCTGACTCTGTTGTAATGTGCTTGGGAAACTGTCACATGACAATAGAAAAGTATCGGTGAGTACTTGAAAAAAAGTATCGGTACTTGTACTCGGTCTTAAAAAAATGGTATCGGTGCAACCCTAGTTAATACTATTTATTATAGGGTTATTGAGGCGGGAGTGAGGCGGATTAGGGGTTAATACATTTATTATAGTAGCGGTGAGGTACGGTCGGCAGATTAGGGGTTAATAATTGTAGGTAGGTGGAGGCGACGTTGGGGGCGGCAGATTAGGGGTTAATAAATATAATATAGGGGTCGGTGGTGTTAGGGGCAGCAGATTAGGGGTACATAGAGATAATGTAGGTTGCGGCGGTGTGCGGTCGGCAGATTAGGGGTTAAAAATTTTTAATAGAGTGGCGGCGATGTGGGGGGACCTCGGTTTAGGGGTACATAGGTAGTTTATGGGTGTTAGTGTACTTTAGAGCACAGTAGTTAATAGCTTTATGAACCGGCGTTAGCCCAGAAAGCTCTTAACTCCTGGTTTTTTTCTGCGGCTGGAGTTTTGTCATTAGATTTCTAACGCTCACTTCAGCCACGACTCTAAATACCGGCGTTAGAAAGATCCCATTGAAAAGATAGGATACACAATTGACGTAAGGGGATCTGCGGTATGGAAAAGTCGCGGCTGGAAAGTGAGCGTTAGACCCTTTCCTGACTGACTCCAAATACCAGCGGCCGGTAAAAACCAGCGTTAGGAGCCTCTAACGCTGGTTTTGACAGCTACCGCCAAACTCTAAATCTAGGCGTTAAATTGTTGAAATTAAAAAAGTTTTTTTCCTTTCTCTCTTCTTTCTCCCTTTTCTCTTCCTCTTCTTTTCCCCTTTTGAAGTTCTTAACAATGCAAAAAATGATATTGGTATGTACAAAAGTAGATCTCATAATCCACTAATATATGAGATTTAATATTCCAGCCTAAGTATTTTTAATTTTAAACAACGTTTCAAGTCACTGCTATTATCAAATTTGCTTTATTCTCTTGGTGTCCGTTGTTGAAAACCATATCTAGATAGGATCAGTAGCTTGGAGCTAGCCCCTGTTTGGTGTCTGAACTTTTATGGCCATTTTCATTGGCTTACAAATGTGTTCAGCTAGCTCCCAGGAGTGCGTTGCTGCTTCTTCAATAAAAGATACCAAGAGAATGAAGCAAAATTGAGAACAGAATTTAATTGTAAAGTTGTTAAAAAATGTATAATCTATCTGATCTATCTTCATAAAAGAAAATGTTTGGGTTTTATGTCCCTTTAACACATTAGAAATATTTGGTACAGAAAATGAGAAATGTAACCTCCTAGGCTATTACTGACAAACCATTTACGCTTCCTCACCTTTGCTAAACAAGTGACGCATGAACTGCATGTGTAGTTTAGCAGAGACACAGAAGCTTGCCTTCATTTATAGCAATAGCATGGGTGTTAGGTCTTCTCGTTGGCTGTACTGCCCACTGAATCAGTTCAGAAAATAGCTTTTCACTGGAGGAGGACAGATGCTTGCAAACTAGTAAGACTATATTACTATATTACCACATTACTAAATGACTATATTACCACATTACCACATTGCTACATTACCACATTACTACATTGCTATATTACTATATTACTATATTACCACATTACTAAATGACTATATTACCACATTACCACATTACCACATTACTACATTACTACATTACCACATTACTACATTACTACATTGCTATATTACTATATTACTATATTACCACATTACTAAATGACTATATTACCACATTACTACATTACTACATTACTATATTACTACATTACTACATTGCTACATTGCTACATTGCTATATTACTACATTACTACATTGCTACATTACTACATTACTACATTGCTACATTACTACATTACTACATTGCTATATTACTACATTGCTATATTACTACATTGCTACATTGCTACATTGCTATATTACTACATTCCTACATTACCACATTACCACATTGCTACATTGCTACATTACTACATTGCTACATTACTACATTACTACATTGCTATATTACTACATTACTACATTGCTACATTGCTACATTACTACATTGCTACATTGCTACATTGCTACATTACTACATTGCTATATTACTACATTACTACATTACTACATTTCTACATTGCTACATTACTACATTACTACATTGCTATATTACTACATTACTACATTACTACATTGCTACATTGCTACATTACTACATTACTACATTGCTATATTACTACATTACTACATTACTACATTACTACATTGCTACATTGCTATATTGCTACATTGCTATATTACTACATTACTACATTACTACATTGCTATATTACTACATTACTACATTACTACATTGCTACATTGCTACATTGCTATATTACTACATTACTACATTGCTATATTACTACATTACTACATTACTACATTGCTACATTACTACATTGCTACATTGCTATATTACTACATTACTACATTACTACATTGCTACATTGCTATATTACTACATTACTACATTACTACATTACTACATTGCTACATTACTACATTACTACATTGCTATATTACTATATTACTACATTACTACATTGCTATATTACTACATTACTACATTACTACATTGCTACATTGCTACATTACTACATTGCTATATTACTACATTACTACATTACTACATTGCTATATTACTACATTACTACATTGCTATATTACTACATTACTACATTACTACATTGCTACATTGCTACATTACTACATTACTACATTGCTATATTACTATATTACTACATTACTACATTACTACATTACTACATTGCTATATTACTACATTACTACATTGCTATATTACTACATTACTACATTACTACATTGCTATATTACTACATTGCTATATTACTACATTACTACATTGCTACATTACTACATTACTACATTGCTATATTACTACATTACTACATTACTACATTGCTACATTGCTATATTACTATATTACTATATTACTATATTACTACATTACTACATTGCTACATTACTATATTACTACATTACTACATTGCTATATTACTACATTACTACATTACTACATTGCTACATTGCTACATTACTACATTGCTACATTGCTATATTACTACATTACTACATTGCTACATTGCTACATTGCTACATTACTACATTACTACATTACTACATTGCTACATTGCTACATTACTATATTACTACATTGCTACATTGCTATATTACTACATTACTACATTGCTACATTGCTATATTACTACATTACTACATTACTACATTACTACATTGCTATATTACTACATTACTACATTGCTATATTACTACATTACTACATTGCTATATTACTACATTACTACATTGCTACATTGCTATATTACTACATTACTACATTACTACATTACTACATTGCTATATTACTACATTACTACATTGCTATATTACTACATTACTACATTACTACATTACTACATTACTTCATTGCTACATTGCTACATTGCTATATTACTATATTACTACATTACTACATTGCTACATTGCTACATTGCTATATTACTATATTACTACATTACTACATTACTACATTGCTACATTGCTACATTGCTACATTGCTACATTACTACATTACTACATTGCTATATTACTACATTACTACATTACTACATTGCTATATTACTACATTACTACATTACTACATTGCTACATTGCTACATTGCTACATTGCTACATTACTACATTACTACATTGCTATATTACTACATTACTACATTACTACATTACTACATTGCTATATTACTACATTACTACATTACTACATTGCTACATTGCTACATTGCTATATTACTACATTGCTACATTGCTACATTGCTACATTGCTACATTACTACATTACTACATTGCTACATTGCTACATTACTATATTACTACATTACTACATTACTACATTGCTACATTGCTACATTACTACATTACTACATTACTACATTACTACATTGCTATATTACTACATTACTACATTACTACATTGCTACATTGCTACATTGCTACATTGCTATATTACTACATTACTACATTGCTACATTGCTACATTGCTACATTACTATATTACTACATTACTACATTGCTACATTGCTACATTGCTACATTGCTACATTACTATATTACTATATTACTATATTACTATATTACTACATTACTACATTACTACATTGCTACATTGCTATATTACTATATTACTATATTACTATATTACTATATTACTATATTACTACATTACTACATTACTACATTGCTACATTGCTATATTACTATATTACTATATTACTATATTACTATATTACTACATTACTACATTACTACATTGCTACATTGCTACATTGCTATATTACTATATTACTATATTACTATATTACTATATTACTACATTACTACATTGCTACATTGCTACATTGCTACATTGCTATATTACTATATTACTATATTACTACATTACTACATTACTACATTACTACATTACTACATTGCTACATTGCTACATTGCTACATTGCTATATTACTATATTACTATATTACTATATTACTATATTACTATATTACTATATTACTACATTGCTATATTACTATATTACTATATTACTATATTACTATATTACTACATTGCTACATTGCTACATTGCTACATTGCTACATTGCTATATTACTATATTACTATATTACTACATTACTACATTACTACATTACTACATTACTACATTGCTACATTGCTATATTACTATATTACTATATTACTATATTACTATATTACTACATTACTACATTACTACATTACTACATTGCTACATTGCTACATTACTATATTACTACATTGCTACATTGCTATATTACTACATTACTACATTACTACATTACTACATTGCTACATTGCTACATTACTATATTACTACATTGCTACATTGCTATATTACTACATTACTACATTACTACATTACTATATTACTACATTACTACATTGCTATATTACTATATTACTACATTACTACATTACTACATTGCTATATTACTACATTGCTACATTGCTACATTACTACATTGCTACATTGCTACATTACTACATTACTACATTGCTATATTACTATATTACTACATTACTACATTGCTACATTGCTACATTACTACATTACTACATTGCTACATTACTACATTGCTACATTGCTACATTGCTACATTACTACATTGCTACATTACTACATTGCTACATTGCTACATTGCTACATTACTACATTACTACATTGCTATATTACTATATTACTACATTACTACATTGCTATATTACTATATTACTACATTACTACATTACTACATTGCTATATTACTACATTACTACATTGCTACATTGCTACATTGCTACATTGCTATATTACTATATTACTACATTACTACATTACTACATTACTACATTGCTACATTGCTATATTACTATATTACTATATTACTATATTACTACATTGCTACATTGCTATATTACTATATTACTATATTACTACATTACTACATTACTACATTGCTACATTACTATATTACTACATTGCTACATTGCTATATTACTACATTACTACATTACTACATTGCTACATTGCTACATTGCTACATTGCTACATTACTACATTGCTATATTACTATATTACTACATTACTACATTACTACATTGCTATATTACTACATTACTACATTGCTACATTGCTACATTGCTATATTACTACATTACTACATTACTACATTGCTACATTGCTACATTGCTATATTACTATATTACTATATTACTACATTACTACATTGCTACATTGCTACATTGCTATATTACTATATTACTATATTACTATATTACTATATTACTACATTGCTACATTGCTACATTACTATATTACTATATTACTACATTACTACATTGCTACATTGCTACATTGCTATATTACTATATTACTACATTACTACATTACTACATTACTACATTGCTACATTGCTATATTACTATATTACTATATTACTATATTACTACATTGCTACATTGCTACATTACTATATTACTATATTACTACATTACTACATTACTACATTGCTACATTACTATATTACTACATTGCTACATTGCTACATTGCTATATTACTACATTACTACATTACTACATTACTACATTGCTACATTGCTACATTGCTACATTACTACATTACTACATTGCTATATTACTATATTACTACATTACTACATTGCTATATTACTACATTACTACATTACTACATTGCTATATTACTACATTGCTACATTGCTACATTGCTACATTGCTATATTACTACATTACTACATTACTACATTACTACATTGCTACATTGCTACATTGCTACATTGCTACATTACTATATTGCTACATTACTACATTACTACATTGCTACATTACTACATTGCTACATTGCTACATTACTATATTGCTACATTACTACATTACTACATTGCTACATTACTACATTGCTACATTGCTACATTACTACATTGCTACATTGCTACATTACTACATTGCTATATTACTACATTACTACATTACTACATTACTACATTGCTATATTACTACATTACTACATTACTACATTGCTACATTGCTATATTACTATATTACTATATTACTACATTACTACATTACTACATTACTACATTGCTACATTGCTACATTGCTACATTACTATATTACTACATTACTACATTACTACATTACTACATTGCTACATTACTATATTGCTACATTGCTAAATTGCTACATTGCTACATTGCTATATTACTATATTACTATATTACTACATTACTACATTACTACATTGCTACATTGCTATATTACTACATTACTACATTACTACATTGCTACATTGCTATATTACTACATTGCTACATTGCTACATTACTACATTGCTACATTGCTACATTGCTACATTACTACATTACTACATTACTACATTACTACATTGCTACATTGCTATATTACTACATTGCTACATTGCTATATTGCTACATTACTACATTACTACATTACTACATTACTACATTACTACATTACTACATTGCTACATTGCTACATTACTACATTACTACATTACTACATTACTACATTGCTACATTACTACATTACTACATTGCTACATTACTATATTGCTACATTGCTACATTGCTACATTGCTATATTACTACATTGCTACATTGCTACATTGCTACATTACTACATTACTACATTGCTACATTGCTACATTACTACATTACTACATTGCTACATTGCTACATTGCTACATTGCTTCATTACTACAAAATAAACATTTACACTGTATTTATTACTGCAGTTCATTTACATACAATATTGGTGAACTGTATACATTGGTATGCATTACTTCTGTACTTATGTATATTTACTCTATCGTTTTAGACTTACGCTTATAGGAAATAGAGGTAGACTCAATTATGGCTTCTTAAATGGACATGAAACTCAAAATTTTTCTTTCATGATTCAGATAGAGCATGTTATTTTAAACAGCTTTCCAATTTGCTTCTATTATCTAATTTGCTCCATTCTCTTGGTATCCTTTGTTTAAAAGAATACCTAGGTAGGCTCAGGAGGTAGGAGCTAGCTGCTGATTGGTGGCTGCTCATGTACGCCTGTTGTCATTGGCTTACAGATGTGTTCAGTTCACTTTTAGAAGTGAATTTATGCTTCTTCAATAAAGGATATCAAGAAAATTAAGCAAAATTGATAATAGAAGTAAACAGGAAATTTGGTTAAATTTGTATACTCTATCTGAATCATGAAAGAAAAAAAGTAGGTTTTATGTACCTTTAACTAATGTCACAATCTATGTTTCTATGCTACCCCTATTTGCTGCATCTGGGAAAGAGGATCTGAAATGTTGCCATTTTTATATCCTCATTCAAAATGGAGGCTAATCTTGTAGCCCTGTTATAGCACATTTATATTAAAAAATAAATAAAATGCATTCTAAAAAGAAATCCCTAGAAAAACAGAGGGGAGAGCAAACCAGACGGGTGAGAGGAGGGGGAGAGAGACCAAAAGAGAGTGGGGAGAGACCAAAAGAGAGGAGGGAAAGAGCAAAATAGGGGGGGGAGAGAAAGCGATGCAAAAGAGAGGGGAGAGAGAGCAAAAGAGATGAGAGGGAGCAAAAGAGAGGGAGAGAGAGAGAGCAAAAGAGGGGGGAGAGAGAGCAACAGAGGGGGGGAGAGAGAGAGAGCAAAAGAGGGGGGAGAGAGAGAGCAAAAGAGGGGAGAGAGAGCAAAAGAGGGGAGAGAGAGCAAAAGAGGGGAGAGAGAGCAAAAGAGGGGAGAGAGAGCAAAAGAGGGGAGAGAGAGCAAAAGAGAGGAGGGGGAGCAAAAGAGAGGGGGAGAGAGAGCAAAAGAGGGGGGAGAGAGAGCAAAAGAGGAGGGGGAGAGAGAGAAAAAGAGGGGGCAGAGAGAGAACAAAAGAGGGGGGGGGAGAGAGAGAGAGAGCAAAAGAGGAGGAGAGAGCAAAAGAGGGGGAAGAGAGAGAGAGAGCAAAAGAGGGGGAAGAGAGAGAGAGAGCAAAAGAGGGGGAAGAGAGAGAGAGAGCAAAATGGGGGAGAGGGAGAGAGAGCAAAAGAGAGGAGAGAAAGCACAAAATAGGGGGAGAGAGAGAGCACAAAAGAGGGGGAGTGAGAGAGCGCAAAAGAGGGGGAGAGAGAGAGCGCAAAAGAGGGGGAGAGAGAGCAAAAGAGGTGGTGAGGGGGAGAGAGAGAGAGCAAAAGAGGGGGGAGAGAGAAAGAGCAAAAGAGGGGGGAGAGAGCAAAAGAGGGGGGAGAGAGCAAAAGAGGGGGGAGAGAGCAAAAGAGGGGGGAGAGAGAGAGCAAAGAGGGGGGAGAGAGAGAGCAAAAGAGGGGGGGAGAGCAAAAGCGGAGAATTGAGAGAGAGCAAAAGAGGGGTGGAGAGCGCAACAGAGGAGGAGAGAGAGAGCAAAAGAGGGGGAAGAGAGAGAGAGCAAAAGAGGGGGGAGAGAGCAAAAGAGTGGGGGAGAGAGAGAGAGCGCAAAAGAGAGGGGGAGAAAGAGGGAGCAAGGGTTGGAACAGTGGTATTTAAAAAAAATTGGCCCGTGTACACAGGCTTTAGGACTAGTTTAGAACATAAAAAGTAGATGGGTAGATTTGCTGAAGTGATACTATCAGATGGCAAACTAACGGCTAGATTACGAGTCTTGCATTATGAGCTATGCGGTGCTACCATGCAGTTTTTGCTCACCGCTCACTTACCTACATCGCTGGTATTACAGGTTTTTACAAACCCAGTGTTAAAAGGCAAGAAGTGAGCGTAGAGCAAAATTCTGCTCCTTACCGCACTCCAATACCAGCGCTGCTTAAGTCAGCGGTGAGCTGGTTGTATGTGCTCGTGCACGATTTCCCCATAGGGATCAACGGGGAGAGCCGGCTGAGAAAAAGTCTAACACCTGCAGATAAGCAGCGTAAAACTCAGTAATGCAGCCCCATTGATTCCTATGGGGAAATAAAATTTATGTCTACGCCTAACATGAACCCCGAGTCTAAACACCCCTAATTTTACACTTATTAACCCCTAATCTGCCATCCCCGACATCGTCGCCACCTACATTATATTTTTTAACCCCTAATCTGCTGCCCCCAACATCGCCGCCACCTACATTATATTTATTAACTGCTAATCTGCTGCCCCCAATGTCGCTGCCACCTACCTACATTTATTAACTTCAAACTAACAAGAGAGGCTAAAGCAGCCCACACTTGAGAAAGACTACATATATAGCACTCAAGGGGTTAAATGTAAATAACAATGTCCGAGAAGAGATACTACAGGGAGTGCAAAATTATTAGGCAAGTTGTATTTTTGAGGATTAATTTTATTATTGAACAACAACCATGTTCTCAATGAACCCAAAAAACTCATTAATATCAAAGCTGAATATTTTTGGAAGTAGTTTTTAGTTTGTTTTTAGTTTTAGCTATTTTAGGGGGATATCTGTGTGTGCAGGTGACTATTACTGTGCATAATTATTAGGCAACTTAACAAAAAACAAATATATACCCATTTCAATTATTTATTTTTACCAGTGAAACCAATATAACATCTCAACATTCACAAATATACATTTCTGACATTCAAAAACAAAACAAAAACAAATCAGTGACCAATATAGCCACCTTTCTTTGCAAGGACACTCAAAAGCCTGCCATCCATGGATTCTGTCAGTGTTTTGATCTGTTCACCATCAACATTGCGTGCAGCAGCAACCACAGCCTCCCAGACACTTTTCAGAGAGGTGTACTGTTTTCCCTCCTTGTAAATCTCACATTTGATGATGGACCACAGGTTCTCAATGGGGTTCAGATCAGGTGAACAAGGAGGCCATGTCATTAGATTTTCTTCTTTTATACCCTTTCTTGCCAGCCACGCTGTGGAGTACTTGGACGCGTGTGATGGAGCATTGTCCTGTATGAAAATCATGTTTTTCTTGAAGGATGCAGACTTCTTCCTGTACCACTGCTTGAAGAAGGTGTCTTCCAGAAACTGGCAGTAGGACTGGGAGTTGAGCTTGACTCCATCCTCAACCCGAAAAGGCCCCACAAGCTCATCTTTGATGATACCAGCCCAAACCAGTACTCCACCTTGCTCGCGTCTGAGTCGGACTGGAGCTCTCTGCCCTTTACCAATCCAGCCACGGGCCCATCCATCTGGCCCATCAAGACTCACTCTCATTTCATCAGTCCATAAAACCTTAGAAAAATCAGTCTTGAGATATTTCTTGGCCCAGTCTTGACGTTTCAGCTTGTGTGTCTTGTTCAGTGGTGGTCGTCTTTCAGCCTTTCTTACCTTGGCCATGTCTCTGAGTATTGCACACCTTGTGCTTTTGGGCACTCCAGTGATGTTGCAGCTCTGAAATATGGCCAAACTGGTGGCAAGTGGCATCTTGGCAGCTGCACGCTTGACTTTTCTCAGTTCATGGGCAGTTATTTTGCGCCTTGGTTTTTCCACACGCTTCTTGCGACCCTGTTGACTATTTTGAATGAAACGCTTGATTGTTCGATGATCACGCTTCAGAAGCTTTGCAATTTTAAGAGTGTTGTATCCCTCTGCAAGATATCTCACTATTTTTGACTTTTCTGAGCCTGTCAAGTCCTTCTTTTGACCCATTTTGCCAAAGGAAAGGAAGTTGCCTAATAATTATGCACACCTGATATAGGGTGTTGATGTCATTAGACCACACCCCTTCTCATTACAGAGATGCACATCACCTAATATGCTTAATTGGTAGTAGGCTTTCGAGCCTATACAGCTTGGAGTAAGACAACATGCATAAAGAGGATGATGTGGTCAAAATACTCATTTGCCTAATAATTCTGCACTCCCTGTATATAGAATGTTAGGCAAATTATGTAGAGTCTTAACTAATGAGTGACACCTTATGAGAGGTAAAAATATAACTTTTATTAGAAGCGCAGTTTAAAATAGGAAAAAACATAATTTATGCTTACCTGATAAATTCCTTTCTTCTGTTGTGTGATCAGTCCACGGGTCATCATTACTTCTGGGATATAACTCCTCCCCAACAGGAAATGCAAGAGGATTCACCCAGCAGAGCTGCATATAGCTCCTCCCCTCTACGTCACTCCCAGTCATTCGACCAAGAATCAACGAGAAAGGAGAAACCAAGGGTGAAGTGGTGACTGGAGTATAATTTAAAAGATATTTACCTGCCTTAAAAAAACAGGGCGGGCCGTGGACTGATCACACAACAGAAGAAAGGAATTTATCAGGTAAGCATAAATTATGTTTTCTTCTGTTATGTGTGATCAGTCCACGGGTCATCATTACTTCTGGGATACCAATACCAAAGCAAAAGTACACGGATGACGGGAGGGATAGGCAGGCTCATTATACAGAAGGAACCACTGCCTGAAGAACCTTTCTCCCAAAAATAGCCTCCGAAGAAGCAAAAGTGTCAAATTTGTAAAATTTGGAAAAAGTATGAAGCGAAGACCAAGTTGCAGCCTTGCAAATCTGTTCAACAGAGGCCTCATTCTTAAAGGCCCAAGTGGAAGCCACAGCTCTAGTAGAATGAGCTGTAATTCTTTCAGGAGGCTGCTGTCCAGCAGTCTCATAGGCTAAACGAATTATGCTACGAAGCCAGAAGGAGAGAGAGGTAGCCGAAGCCTTATGACCTCTCCTCTGACCAGAGTACACGACAAACAGGGAAGACGTTTGTCGAAAATCCTTAGTTGCCTGCAAGTAGAACTTGAGGGCACGAACTACATCCAGATTGTGTAGAAGACGTTCCTTCTTTGAAGAAGGATTCGGGCACAGGGAAGGCACCACGATCTCTTGATTGATGTTCCTGTTAGTGACTACCTTAGGTAAGAACCCAGGTTTTGTACGCAGAACTACCTTATCTGAATGAAAAATCAAATAAGGAGAATCACAATGTAAAGCTGATAACTCAGAGACTCTCCGAGCCGAAGAAATAGCCATTAAAAATAACACTTTCCAAGATAACAACTTTATATCAATGGAATGAAGGGGTTCAAACGGAACTCCTTGTAGAACGTTAAGAACAAGGTTTAAACTCCATGGCGGAGCAACAGTTTTAAACACAGGCTTGATCCTAGCTAAAGCCTGACAAAAGGCCTGGACGTCTGGATTTTCTGACAGACGCCTGTGTAACAAGATGGACAGAGCTGAGATCTGTCCCTTTAATGAGCTAGCCGATAAACCCTTTTCTAAACCTTCTTGTAGAAAGGACAATATCCTAGGAATCCTAACCTTACTCCAGGAGTAACCTTTGGATTCGCACCAGTATAGGTATTTACGCCATATCTTGTGGTAAATCCTTCTGGTAACAGGCTTCCTAGCCTGTATCAGGGTATCAATAACCGACTCAGAAAAACCACGTTTTGATAAAATCAAGCGTTCAATTTCCAAGCAGTCAGCTTCAGAGAAGTTAGATTTTGATGTTTGAATGGACCCTGTATCAGAAGGTCCTGTCTTAGAGGTAGAGACCAAGGCGGACAGGATGACATGTCCACTAGATCTGCATACCAAGTCCTGCGTGGCCATGCAGGCGCTATTAGAATCACTGATGCTCTCTCCTGTTTGATTTTGGCAATCAATCGAGGAAGCAGCGGGAAGGGTGGAAACACATAAGCCATCCCGAAGTTCCAAGGTGCTGTCAAAGCATCTATCAGAACCGCTCCCGGATCCCTGGATCTGGACCCGTAGCGAGGAAGTTTGGCGTTCTGGCGAGACGCCATGAGATCTATCTCTGGTTTGCCCCAACGTCGAAGTATTTGGGCAAAGACCTCCGGATGAAGTTCCCACTCCCCCGGATGAAAAGTCTGGCGACTCAAGAAATCCGCCTCCCAGTTCTCCACTCCCGGGATGTGGATTGCTGACAGGTGGCAAGAGTGAGACTCTGCCCAGCGAATTATGTTTGATACTTCCATCATTGCTAGGGAGCTTCTTGTCCCTCCTTGATGGTTGATGTAAGCTACAGTCGTGATGTTGTCCGACTGAAACCTGATGAACCCCCGAGTTTTTAACTGGGGCCAAGCCAGAAGGGCATTGAGAACTGCTCTCAATTCCAGAATGTTTATTGGCAGGAGACTTTCCTCCTGATTCCATTGTCCCTGAGCCTTCAGAGAATTCCAGACAGCGCCCCAACCTAGTAGGCTGGCGTCTGTTGTTACAATTGTCCAGTCCGGCCTGCTGAATGGCATCCCCCTGGACAGATGTGGCCGAGAAAGCCACCATAGAAGAGAGTTTCTGGTCTCTTGATCCAGATTCAGAGTAGGGGACAAGTCTGAGTAATCCCCATTCCACTGACTCAGCATGCACAATTGCAGCGGTCTGAGATGTAGACGTGCAAAGGGTACTATGTCCATTGCTGCTACCATTAAGCCGATCACCTCCATGCATTGAGCTACTGACGGGAGTTGAATGGAATGAAGGACACGGCATGCATTTAGAAGCTTTGTTAATCTGTCTTCTGTCAGATAAATCTTCATTTCTACAGAATCTATAAGAGTCCCCAAGAATGGAACTCTTGTGAGAGGAAAGAGAGAGCTTTTCTTTTCGTTCACTTTCCATCCATGCAACCTTAGAAATGCCAGAACTAACTCTGTATGAGACTTGGCAGTTTGAAAGCTTGAAGCTTGTATCAGAATGTCGTCTAGGTACGGAGCTACCGAAATTCCTCGCGGTCTTAGTACCGCCAGAAGGGCACCCAGAACCTTTGTGAAGATTCTTGGAGCCGTAGCCAATCCGAATGGAAGAGCTACAAACTGGTAATGCCTGTCTAAGAAGGCAAACCTTAGATACCGGTAATGATCTTTGTGAATCGGTATGTGAAGGTAAGCATCCTTTAAGTCCACTGTGGTCATGTACTGACCCTTTTGGATCATGGGTAAGATTGTCCGAATAGTTTCCATTTTGAACGATGGAACTCTTAGGAATTTGTTTAGGATCTTTAAATCCAAGATTGGCCTGAAAGTTCCCTCTTTTTTGGGAACCACAAACAGGTTTGAGTAAAACCCTTGTCCTTGTTCCGACCGCGGAACCGGATGGATCACTCCCATTAATAACAGATCTTGTACACAGCGTAGAAACGCTTCTTTCTTTATCTGGTTTGTTGACAACCTTGACAGATGAAATCTCCCTCTTGGGGGAGAGAATTTGAAGTCTAGGAGGTATCCCTGAGATATGATCTCTAGCGCCCAGGGATCCTGAATATCTCTTGCCCAAGCCTGGGCGAAGAGAGAGAGTCTGCCCCCCACTAGATCCGGTCCCGGATCGGGGGCCCTCGGTTCATGCTGTCTTTGGGGCAGCAGCATGTTTCCTGGTCTGCTTGCCCTTGTTCCAGGACTGGTTAGGTTTCCAGCCTTGTCTGTAACGAGCAACAGCTCCTTCCTGTTTTGGTGCAGTGGAAGTTGGTGCTGCTCCTGCTTTGAAATTCCGAAAGGGACGAAAATTAGACTGTCTAGCCTTAGCCTTGGCTTTGTCTTGAGGCAGGGCGTGGCCCTTACCTCCTGTAATGTCAGCGATAATTTCTTTCAAACCGGGCCCAAATAAAGTTTGCCCCTTGAAAGGTATATTAAGTAATTTGGACTTAGAAGTTACATCAGCTGACCAGGATTTTAGCCACAGCGCCCTACGTGCCTGAATGGCGAATCCTGAGTTCTTAGCCGTAAGTTTGGTTAAATGTACTACGGCCTCCGAAATGAATGAATTAGCTAGTTTAAGGACTCTAAGCCTGTCCGTAATGTCGTCCAGCGTAGCTGAACTAAGGTTCTCTTCCAGAGACTCAATCCAAAATGCTGCCGCAGCCGTAATCGGCGCGATGCATGCAAGGGGTTGCAATATAAAACCTTGTTGAACAAACATTTTCTTAAGGTAACCCTCTAATTTTTTATCCATTGGATCTGAAAAAGCACAGCTATCCTCCACCGGGATAGTGGTACGCTTAGCTAAAGTAGAAACTGCTCCCTCCACCTTAGGGACCGTTTGCCATAAGTCCCGTGTGGTGGCGTCTATTGGAAACATCTTTCTAAATATTGGAGGGGGTGAGAACGGCACACCGGGTCTATCCCACTCCTTAGTAACAATTTCAGTTAGTCTCTTAGGTATAGGAAAAACGTCAGTACTCGCCGGTACCGCAAAGTATTTATCCAACCTACACAATTTCTCTGGTATTGCAACAGTGTTACAATCATTAAGAGCCGCTAAAACCTCCCCTAGTAATACACGGAGGTTCTCCAATTTAAATTTAAAATTTGAAATATCTGAATCCAATCTGTTTGGATCAGAACCGTCACCCACAGAATGAAGCTCTCCGTCCTCATGCTCTGCAAGCTGTGACGCAGTATCAGACATGGCCCTAGTATTATCAGCGCACTCTGTTCTCACCCCAGAGTGATCACGCTTGCCTCTTAGTTCTGGTAATTTAGCCAAAACTTCAGTCATAACAGTAGCCATATCTTGTAATGTTATCTGTAATGGCCGCCCAGATGTACTAGGCGCCACAATATCACGAACCTCCCGGGCGGGAGATGCAGGTACTGACACGTGAGGCGAGTTAGTCGGCATAACTCTCCCCTCGCTGTTTGGTGAAATTTGTTCAATTTGTACAGATTGGCTTTTATTTAAAGTAGCATCAATACAGTTAGTACATAAATTTCTATTGGGCTCCACCTTGGCATTGGAACAAATGACACAGGTATCTTCCTCTGAATCAGACATGTTTAACACACTAGCAATAAACTTGCAACTTGGTTACAATCTTATTTAACAAAAACGTACTGTGCCTCAAAGAAGCACTAAACGATTAAATGACAGTTGAAATAATGAACTGAAAAACAGTTATAGCATCAATCCTTAAAAACAACACAACTTTTAGCAAAGGTTTGTTCCCCTTAGTAAAGTAACAATAATTAAATTTGAAACATAAAAATTACAGAGCAACGTTTTTTAATCACAGTCAATATATAAGTCTCACAGCTCTGCTGAGAGAATCTACCTCCCTCCAAAGAAGTTTGAAGACCCCTGAGTTCTGTTAGAGATGAACCGGATCATGCAGGAAATACAAGAGTAACTGACTGGAAATTTTTGATGCGTAGCAAAGAGCGCCAAAAAAACGGCCCCTCCCCCTCACACACAGCAGTGAGAGAGAAACGAAACTGTCACAATTTAAAACAAGCAACTGCCAAGTGGAAAAATAATGCCCAAACATTTATTCACTCAGTACCTCAGAAAATGCAAACGATTCTACATTCCAGCAAAAACGTTTAACATAATAAATACCTATTCAAAGGTTTAATGTACTTTTAACAGAGTAATTCCAGTGAAATACCATCCCCAGAATACTGAAGTGTAGAGTATACATACATGTCATTATAACGGTATGGCAGGATTTTCTCATCAATTCCATTCAGAAAATAAAAACTGCTACATACCTCAATGCAGATTCATCTGCCCGCTGTCCCCTGATCTGAAGCTTTTACCTCCCTCAGATGGCCGAGAAACAGCAATATGATCTTAACTACTCCGGTTAAAATCATAGTAAAAACTCTGGTAGATTCTTCTTCAAACTCTGCCAGAGAGGCAATAACACGCTCCGGTGCTATTGTAAAATAACAAACTTTTGATTGAAGTTATAAAAACTAAGTATAATCACCATAGTCCTCTCACACATCCTATCTAGTCGTTGGGTGCAAGAGAATGACTGGGAGTGACGTAGAGGGGAGGAGCTATATGCAGCTCTGCTGGGTGAATCCTCTTGCATTTCCTGTTGGGGAGGAGTTATATCCCAGAAGTAATGATGACCCGTGGACTGATCACACATAACAGAAGAAACACACATTAAAATCACTCTTAGGAGCCTATTGGAAATGAAATAATAAATATCACTTGGAAAGGAGCTGGATAATACTGTTGGGACACAGATCATGAACAACATTATTGTGGATATGTAGTTGCATCCAGTATTGAAACAGAGTATCTTGTATTGTAGCAGAGCTGGATAAGTTAGTGACGTTAGGGTACTGGTGAGGAGTCCTAGGGGATCCTGTATTTTTAGTATGCCTTAGACGGCCTATTGTCTTTATTTACAATATATTTACTTTAATTATTAACGTAGTGGCTCTACGCTGCGCTAATTACAATATAGGATCTTGAGAAAACTATTTTCTATCTTCTAATATTGGACAGCTTTATGTTCTTTGACAGATTGAACGATAATATTACATAGACTTTGCAGTATACCTTAGGGGGTATTTACACCTATAACAAGCTTACTTTTTATATAATAGTTGGTGGGCAATTTTGCGATTATAAAAGTAGATCTGCCTGATATACTGTTGATATAGTTATACACGAGTATCATTATATGCACTAACGTCTAAGCTAGCATATATAGACAGCAAAACAGATTACTCAAGCCCCATTTCTTGTGAGTTTATAAAAGTGAACCGCATTCAGAGGGGATTACAAATGCCAATTATTTTTTATCGGTATGGTATTAGAGTTGTTTCTACGTAATTTAAGCAGATACCGAGCAGCTGACATTACAACTAACGAGTAACTCTATGATCATTAATACCATTGGTTTCATATATGGTTCAATGAATAACATAATATCTTCGTTGTTACATTTATATACAAGTATCCTCATAAGCTCCCAAGCCTAAACCAATCTATACTGAAAGCAGGGTATAACATTTTTGAGCCCCAGTTATTGCAAGGTTTGAGTTGCGTGCTGGCTTTGCAAACAAAGTCAGTAATTACAGTTGTTTTTTTGTCTAGTTATGGGTAGGTGTCTAGCAATTGACACAATAAACTGTGATTAACTGTACGAGTATAAACGTTAACTTGCCTGTCACAGGGTTCAACGAACCACACAATATTTATACAAATACATCTATACATGTATATTATCTATTACCCTTTTACTTAAACAAACCGATACGGCTAGCAAGATATATTACTTTCACCTAAATTATTACAAGTCCCGAATTGCGGGCTGGTTTCCAATCAAGTTAGTTACTATTTATAAGCAAGTGTATCATAATTGGTTCTGTCCAATTCAGTGTATATCTATGTGGAAGCATTCATTTTCTAAAATACGATCAGACATTTGAGACTGAGTTAGTACACAATTGTATATAAACTATGATAAGGCTTTAGTCTGCCTTGATAGTGAATTTAGCCTGTTTTTCAAAGCACAGGTATATTTTTCAACAACATCTCTGAGTTTATAAGATGACAACACTGTTTCGTTAAATAACTGTGTGCACGCTACTGTGGTCACTAACTTATCCAGCTCTGCTACAATACAAGGTATTCTGTTTCAATACTGGATGCAACTACATATCCACAATAATGTTGTTCATGATCCGTCCCAACAGTCTTATCCAGCTCCTTTCCAAGTGATATTTATTACTTAATTTCCAATAGGCTCCTAAGAGTGATTTTAATGTGTGTTTTTCCTATTTTAAACTGCGCTTCTAATAAAAGTAATATTTTAACCTCTCATAAGGTGTCACTCATTAGTTAAGACTCTACATAATTTGCCTGACATTCTATATAGTATCTCTTCTCGGACATTGTTTTTTACATTTAACCCCTTGAGTGCTATATATGTAGTCTTTCTCAAGTGTGGGCTGCTTTAGCCTCTCTTGTTAGTTTGAAATTGTGCTTTTACTACATAGCACCACACTATCCTATTACCATATAAAGTGACATAGTTCACTCATCATATAAGGAAAAACAGGGGTGTAGTATTTTCTCACAGTAGTGCCATTGGTTCTCTCTTTGTTTTCTACATTTATTAACCCCTAATCTGCCGCCCCAAACGTCGCCGCCACTATAATAAACATATTAACCCCTAAACCACCGCACTATCGCAAACATTAGTTAAATATTATTAACCCCTAATCTGCCATCCCTAACATCGCCGCCACCTACCTACATTTATTAACCCCTAATCTGCCTCCCCCAACGTCGCCGCCACTATACTAAATGTATTAACCCCTAAACCTAAGTCTAACCCTAACCCTAACACCCCCTAACTTAAATATAATTACAATAAATCTAAATAAAATTACTATAATTAACTAAATAATTCCTATTTAAAACTAAATACTTACCTATAAAATAAACCCTAAGCTAGCTACAATATAACTAATAGTTACATTGTAGCTATCTTAGGGTTTATTTTTATTTTACAGGCAAGTTTGTATTTATTTTAACTAGGTAGAATAGTTATTAAATAGTTATTAACTATTTAATAACTACCTAGCTAAAATAAATACAAAAGTAACTGTAAAATAAAACCTTACCTAAGTTACACTAACACCTAACACTACAATATAATTAAATAAATTAACTAAATTAAATACAATTACCTAAATTAAATTAAATTAGCTAAAGTACAAAACCCCCCCACTAAATTACAGAAAATAATAAAAAAAATACAGATATTTAAACTAATTACACCTAATCTAATAGCCCTATCAAAATAAAAAAGCCCCCCAAAGTAAAAAAAAACCCTAGCCTAAACTAAACTACCAATAGCCCTTAAAAGGGCCTTTTGCGGGGCATTGCCCCAAAGTAATCAGCTCTTTTACCTGCAAAAAAAAAATACAAACAACCCCCCCAACAGTAAAACCCACCACCCACACAACCAACCCCTCAAATAAAATACTATCTAAAAAAACCTAAGCTCCCCATTGCCCTAAAAAGGGCATTTGGATGGGCATTGTCCTTAAAAGGACAGTTATTTATTTTGCGGCTCAAAGTCCCTAACCTAAAAATAAAACCCACCCAATACACCCTTAAAAAAACCTAACACTAACCCCCTGAAGATCGACTTACAGTTCTGAAGATCCGACATCCATCCTCAAGGAAGTGGCAGAAGATTTCATCCAACCGATCCGAAGTCCTCAACGAAGCCGAAGTCTTCATCCAACCGGGCTACGTGGTCCTCCAGACGGGCAGAAGACTTCATCCAGATGGCATCTTCTATCTTCATCCATCTGACGCGGAGCGGCTCCATCTTCAAGACATGCGACGCAGAGCATCCTCTTCATCCGACGACTAAAGATGAATGAAGGTACCTTTAAGTGACATCATCCAAGATGACGTCCCTTAGATTCCGATTGGCTGATAAAATTCTATCAGCCAATCGGAATTAAGGTAGAAAAATCCGATTGGCTGATGCAATCAGCCAATAGGATTTAAGTTCAATCCTATTGGCTGATCCAATCAGCCAATAGGATTGAGCTTGCATTCTATTGGCTGTTCCAGTTAGCCAATAGAATGTGAGCTTAATCCTATTGGCTGATTGGATCAGCCAATAGGATTGAACTTCAACCCTACTGGCTGATTGCATCAGCCAATAGGATTTTTTCTACCTTAATTCCGATTGGCTGATAGAATTCTATCAGCCAATCGGAATCTAAGAGACGCCATCTTGGATGACATCACTTAAAGGTACCTTCATTCGTCTTTAGTCGTCGGATGAAGAGGATGCTCCGCGTCGGATGTCTTGAAGATGGAGTCACTCCGCATTTGATGGATGAAGATAGAAGATGCCGTCTGGATGAAGACTTCTGCCCGTCTAGAGGACCACTTCGCCCGGCTTGGATGAAGACTTCTCCCGGCTTCGTTGAGGACTTCGGATCGGTTGGATGAAGACTTCTGCCGCTTCCTTGAGGATGGATGTCAGATCTTCAGAACTGTAAGTCGATCTTCAGGGGGTTAGTGTTAGGTTTTTTTAAGGGTGTATTAGGTAGGTTTTATTTTTAGGTTAGGGACTTTGGGCCGCAAAAGAGCTAACTGCCCTTTTAAGGACAATGCCCATCCAAATGCCCTTTTCAGTATTTTATTTGGGGGGTTGGTTGTGTGGGTGGTGGGTTTTACTGTTGGGGGGGTTGTTTGTATTTTTTTTTTACAGGTAAAAGAGCTGATTACTTTGGGGCAATGCCCCGCAAAAGGCCCTTTTAAGAGCTATTGGTAGTTTAGTTTAGGCTAGGTTTTTTTTTATTTTGGGAGGCTTTTTTTTTATTTTGATAGGGCTATTAGATTAGGTGTAATTAGTTTAAATATCTGTAATTTGTTTATTATTTTCTGTAATTTAGTGTTTGTTTTTTTGTACTTTAGCTAATTTAATTTAGGTAATTGTATTTAATTTAGTTAATTTATTTAATTATAGTGTAGTGTTAGGTGTTATTATAACTTAGGTTTTATTTTACAGGTACTTTTGTATTTATTTTAGCTAGGTAGTTATTAAATAGTTACTAACTATTTAATAACTATTCTACCTAGTTAAAATAAATACAAACTTGCCTGTAAAATAAAAATAAACCCTAAACTAGCTACAATGTAACTATTAGTTATATTGTAGCTAGCTTAGGGTTTATTTTACAGGTAAGTATTTAGTTTTAAATAGGAATTATTTAGTTAATGATAGGAATTTTTAGTTAGATTTATTTTAACTATATTTAAGTTAGGGGGTGTTAGGGTTAGACTTAGGTTTACGGGTTAATACATTTAGTATAGTGGCGGCGATATTGGGGGTGGCAGATTAGGTGTTAATAAATGTAGGTAGGCGGCGGCGATGTTAGGGATGGCAGATTAGGGGTTAATAATATTTAACTAATGTTTGCAAGGAGGGAGTGTGGCGGTTTAGGGGTTAATATGTTTATTATAGTGGTGGTGACGTTGGGGGCGGCAGATTAGGGGTTAATAAGTGTAGGTAGGTTGCGGCTACATTGGAGGCGGCAGATTAGGGGTTAATAAATATAATATAGGTGTCGGCGATGTTGGGGGCAGCAGATTAGGGGTTCATAAATATAATGTAGGTGGCGGCGGTGTCAGGAGCGGCAGATTAGGGGTTAAAAATGTTCTTTTAGTGTTTGCAATGCGGGGGGCCTCGGTTTAGGGGTTAATAGGTAGTTTATGGGTGTTAGTGTACTTTTTAGCACTTTAGTTATGAGTTTTATGTTACGGCGTTGTACCATAAAACTCATAACTACCGACTTTTAAATGCATTAGGACTCTTGACAGGGAAGGGTGTACCGCTCACTTTTTGGCCTCCCAGGACAGACTCGTAATACCGACGCTATGGAAGTCCCATAGAAAAAAGACTTTACAAAGTTTACGTAAGTCGTTTTGCGGTAAGGCCAAAGAAGTGTGCGGTACACCTATACCTGCAACACTCGTAATAGCAGCGGGCGTAAAAAAGCAGCGTTAGGACCTCTTAACGCTGCTTTTTTACCTTAACGCACAACTCGTAATTTAGCCATAATTTTGTGGGAAGAGATTATCACATTTTAGAAATATCAAAACTATTAAGAAATTAAATACTAAGTTGATGACATAGTATAATTGTTTTATTGTTCAATTTTTTTTGCTGATAGATCTTTTGTGCTAATGTTTGCTACAGACACTGATACTGGTGATATATAGAGATTGTATATAGAAAAGTGGATGGACCAAAATAAGGGACATCCAAAAGACCAGGGGTATAGCACAAGAACTATTGAACAATTATTCACAGGGACAGTTTGATAAATGCAAAAAATATATACTTTATGTAATCATGAATATAAAAATTGGAACATGAATATATACTGTAAAAAACTTTCAAAATGCTCTGAGCTAAGAGGCGGTTTTCAACGGTTTAAAAATCAGTTTGAGCCTAGTTGTTTTAAATTGCATGCCCTATCTGAATCATGCAAGTTTAATTTTAAATTGGACTGTCCCTTTAAATAATACCTGTTTCCAATACCCGCGCAAACCATTACTACACTGTCGGAGGCTGCCGATACAGTAAAAAAAATTACACCCAGCTCAACTAGGTGTAAAATAGGAAAAAGGTGCTCTTTGAGACCTTTTTCCCATTGAAATCTAACCCGACACGTCAAAACTCCTCTATCCGCCATCCCCCCACATCGCAATTTATAATAAATCTATTAACCCCTAATCCGCCATGCCCCACAACGCAAACTAGTTATTAAAACTATTAACCCCTAATCTGCCATGCCCCCATATTGCAAAGTATCTATTTAAACCATTAACCCCTAATCCGCCAACCCCCATATCGCAAAGTATCTATTTAAACTATTAACCCCTAATCTGCCATGCGCCCACAATGCAATCTAGCCATTTAAACTATTGACCCCTAAACCGCCATGCCCCATATAGCAAATGACTAATCACTAAGCCCCCTAACCTAACACACCCTAAATTAACCCCATTACATAAATTTAAATAATCCTAAATTACAATTACTGTTTAATTTAGGGCAATGTGCCCTACAAAAAGCCCTTTTAAGGGTTATTGGTAACTTAGTATTAGATTAGGGGGTGTTTTTATTTGGGGGGGGGGCTTTTTTATTTTCATAGGGATAAGGTATAATTTTTTTATTTTTGATAATTTGGTTTATTATTTAATGTAATGTTAGACTTTTTTATTTTTTGTAATTTTAACCCCTTAATGACCACAGCACTTTTCCATTTTCTGTCCGTTTGGGACCAAGGCTATTTTTACATTTTTGAGGTGTTTGTGTTTAGCTGTAATTTCCCTCTTACTCATTTACTGTACCCACACATATTATATACCGTTTTTCTCGCCATTAAATTAACTTTCTAAAAATACCATTATTTTCATCATATCTTATAATTTACTATAAAAATTACATTGGAACACTAATATCTTTCAGGAATCCCTGAATATCAATTGACATGTATATATTTTTTTTAGAAGACATCCCAAAGTATTGATCTAGGCCAATTTTGGTATATTTCATGCCACCATTTCACCGCCAAATGCGATCAAATACAAAAAATCGTTCACTTTTTCACAAATTTTTTCACAAACTTTCGGTTTCTCACTGAAATTATTTACAAACAGCTTGTGCAATTATGGCACAAATGGTTGTAAATGCTTCTCTGGGATCCCCTTTGTTCAGAAATAGCAGACATATATGGCTTTGGCATTGCTTTTTGGTAATTAGAAGGCCGCTAAATGCCGCTGCGCACCACACGTGTATTATGCCCAGCAGTGCAGGGGTTAATTAGGGAGCTTGTAGGGAGCTTGTATGGTTCATTTTAGCTTTAGTGTAGTGTAGTAGACAACCCAAAGTATTGATCTAGGCCCATTTTGGTATATTTCATGCCACCATTTCACCGCCAAATGCGATCAAATAAAAAAAAACGTTAAATTTTTCACAATTTTAGGTTTCTCACTGAAATCATTTACAAACAGCTTGTGCAATTATGGCACAAATGGTTGTAAATGCTTCTCTGGGATCCCCTTTGTTCAGAAATAGCAGATATATATGACTTTGGCGTTGCTTTCTGGTAATTAGAAGGCCGCAAAATGCTGCTGCGCATCACACGTGTATTATGGCTAGCAGTGAAGGGGTTAATTAGGAAGTTTGTAGGGAGCTTGCAGGGTTAATTTTAGCTTTAGTGTAGAGATCAGCCTCCCACCTGACACATCAGACCCCCTGATCCCTCCCAAACAGCTCCCTTCCCTCCCCCACAATTGTCCCCGCCATCTTAAGTACTGGCAGAAAGTCTGCCAGTACTAAAATAAAAGCTTTTTGGGGGGGTTAGGTTTTTAAAAAAAAAAAAAAAAAAAAAAATAATTCTTCTGCTGTGTAGGACCCCCCTTAGCCTCCAACCTCCCTGATCCCCCCCAAAACAGCTCTGTAACCTTCCCTATCTGCCTTATTGGGGGCCATCTTGGGTACTGGCAGCTGTCTGCCAGTACCCAGCTTGCACAAAAAAGGGCTTTTTTTTTTTTTTTTCTTAGTTTTTTTTTTCTGTAGTGTAGCTTCCCCAAACACCCCCCCCCACCACCACCACAAACCCCCACCACCTCATTGATCGTATTTTTTTTTTTACTTTTTTTAACTGATTGCCTTTTTCTGTAGTGTAGCGGTTCCCACCCGCTCCCTCCCCGTGCACGCGCCCGCCCCCGCCCTCCCGCGCACGCGCGCGCGTCCGTGCGCGCCCCCGGGCATCCCCGCCCACGATCCCGCCCCCCTCCACATCTCCAGGGCCATCGATGGCCGCCACCCGCCTCCCGGTACTGCTCACACCCACCAACGAAGGAAGCCACCGATCTCCGGTGCAGAGAGGGCCACAGAGTGGCTCTCTCTGCATCGGATGGCTTCAAAAGGTTATTGCAGGATGCCTCCATATCGAGGCATCACTGCAATAACCGGAAAGCAGCTGGAAGCAAACAGGATCGCTTCCAGCTGCTTTCCACACCGAGGACGTGCAGGGTACGTCCTCAGGCGTTAACTGCCTTTTTTTTGAGGACGTACCCTGCACGTCCTCGGTCGTTAAGGGGTTAAATTAATTATTTTTTATTTTTTTTAAAGTAATGTTAGGTTTTTTTATTTTAATTGTTATGTAGGATTATTTTACGTTATGTAATGGGGTTAATTTAGGGGGTGTTAAGTTAGGGGGTTAGTGATTAGTTATTTGCAATATGGGGGCATGGCGGTTTAGGGGTTAATAGTTTAAATGGCTAGATTGCATTGTGGGGCATGGTGGATTAGGGGTTAATATCTTAATAAGGTTAATTGCTATATGGGGGTTGGCGGATTGGGGTTAATACATTAGTTATTGCGGTGGGGGGTTGTGGTTGAGAGGTAGATATTGTGCATGTGTTAGGTGTTTGATTTTATTTTAACAGTGAGCAACGGGGAAACTATATGGGATTAAGTGCAGTGTAAGGTCAGGGTACCATAGTAACCTATTAATGTTTTAGAAATCCGGCATCGGGTGGAAGCAATACCACAACGCTAACTTACACCTACATGAAAAGAGCGACCACACAAAGCGGAAACCTTTTCAATGGAAACCTGGTACTAAAATGGAGTAATAAATTACTTTTAGTTGTCGGCCACTTCGGTAGCTTACTGCTCTATTTTTAACGGCTCAATGGAAGCAAGCCCAAAGATGGGTGCCCAGCATAAGCCGCTCAGCCTTAGTGGCTGAAAGAAATACTTTGTGGTTGCTCTGCTGTTAATGGGCATTTTTCGTAAAGGGACAGTCTACTTGAAAATTGTTATTGTTTGAAAAGATAGATAATTCCTTTAATTACCCATTCCCTAGTTTTGCATAACAACACTGTTATATTAATATACTTTCTCCACAGGAGTGAGCACAATGTTATCTATATGGCACACATGACTTAGCACTGTCTGGCTGTTGTGCAAGATTTAAAAAGCTAATAAAAAGCACTGAGATAAGAGGCAGCCAGCAGGGGCTTAGAAACAGGCAAACTTGGAGATTATAAAGTATATTAATATAACAATGTTGGTTATGCAAAGCTGGGGAATGTAAAGGCGTTATCTATATTTAAAAATAAAAATAAAACATATAAGTAGACTGTCCCTTTAACTTTTTAAAGTAATTATTCTTCAGACCTCATCCTCAGCAGATGACACAATTTAAGAAACCATAATGTTAGGAGGAATTAAATATGCAGTGTGTAAAAATTCAATAAATAGATTGTTGGAATGTCAGGAAATCTATGAAGACAAAGATAAAATGTTAGTATAGCACCAAAACAGGTACAATTGCTATAAACAAAAGAGAAACTCAGAGTAGCATATCTGTAAATTTGTAGTTACTGTACTTTGATTATGCTGACATTTTTATTAGTAGGGAACTATTACATGCATCTAGCATCTTAGTTAAAGTAGCACAGTTGCAGCTTTTTTCTTTTACTTGCGCTATACCAGAACTTAAAGGGACATGAAACTCAAATTTTCTCTTTCATGATTCAGATAGAACATACCATTTTAAACAACTTTCCAATTTACTTCTGTTATCTAATTTGCTTCATTATCTTTGTATCCTTTGTTCGAATGATGAGTAATGCACTACTGGGAGCGTAAGTCTACCTTGGTCTACTTTTTAACAAATGATACAAAGAGCACAAAACAAATTAGATAATAAAAATAAATTAGAAAGTTATTTAAAACTGCAAGCTCTTTCTGAATCATGAAAGAAAACATTTCAGTTTCATGTCCCTTTAACACCATTGGGTTCTATGTACAAAGCAACAAATTCTGCTTTCTCCAACATAGGTGTGTCCGGTCCACGGCGTCATCCTTACTTGTGGGATATTCTCTTCCCCAACAGGAAATGGCAAAGAGCCCAGCAAAGCTGGTCACATGATCCCTCCTAGGCTCCGCCTACCCCAGTCATTCTCTTTGCCGTTGTACAGGCAACATCTCCACGGAGATGGCTTAGAGTTTTTTAGTGTTTAACTGTAGTTTTTCATTATTCAATCAAGAGTTTGTTATTTTCAAATAGTGCTGGTACGTACTATTTACTCAGAAACAGAAAAGAGATGAAGAATTCTGTTTGTATGAGGAAAATGATTTTAGCAACCGTAACTAAAATCCATGGCTGTTCCACACAGGACTGTTGAGAGCAATTAACTTCAGTTGGGGGAACAGTTTGCAGTCTCTTGCTGCTTGAGGTATGACACATTCTAACAAGACGATGTAATGCTGGAAGCTGTCATTTTCCCTATGGGATCCGGTAAGCCATGTTTATTACGATTGTAAATAAGGGCTTCACAAGGGCTTATTTAAACTGTAGACTTTTTTTGGGCTAAATCGATTGATATTAACACTTATTTAGCCTTGAGGAATCATTTATTCTGGGTATTTTGATTTAATAATATCGGCAGGCACTGTTTTAGACACCTTATTCTTTAGGGGCTTTCCCAAAGCATAGGCAGAGTCTCATTTTCGCGCCGGTGTTGCGCACTTGTTTTTGAGAGGCATGGCATGCAGTCGCATGTGAGAGGAGCTCTGATACTTATAAAAGACTTCTGAAGGCGTCATTTGGTATCGTATTCCCCTTTGGGTTTGGTTGGGTCTCAGCAAAGCAGATACCAGGGACCGTAAAGGGGTTTAAAGCTTAAAACGGCTCCGGTTCCGTTATTTTAAGGGTTAAAGCTTCCAAAATTGGTGTGCAATATTTTCAAGGCTTTAAGATGCTGTGGTGAAAATTTGGTGAATTTTGAACAATTCCTTCATGTTTTTTCGCAATTGCAGTAATAAAGTGTGTTCAGTTTAAAATTTAAAGTGACAGTAACGGTTTTATTTTAAAACGTTTTTTGTACTTTCTGATCAAGTTTATGCCTGTTTAACATGTCTGAACTACCAGATAGACTGTGTTCTGAATGTGGGGAAGCCAGAATTCCTATTCATTTAAATAAATGTGATTTATGTGATAATGACAATGATGCCCAAGATGATTCCTCAAGTGAGGGGAGTAAGCATGGTACTGCATCATTCCCTCCTTCGTCTACACGAGTCTTGCCCACTCAGGAGGCCCCTAGTACATCTAGCGCGCCAATACTCCTTACTATGCAACAATTAACGGCTGTAATGGATAATTCTGTCAAAAACATTTTAGCCAAAATGAACCCTTGTCAGCGTAAGCGTGGCTGCTCTGTTTTAGTTACTGAAGAGCATGACGACGCTGATATTAATATCTCTGAAGGGCCCCTAACCCAATCTGAGGGGGCCAGGGAGGTTTTGTCTGAGGGAGAAATTACTGATTTAGGGAACATTTCTCAGCAGGCTGAATCTGATGTGATTACATTTAAATTTAAATTGGAACATCTCCGCATTTTGCTTAAGGAGGTATTATCCACTCTGGATGATTGTGAAAATTTAGTCATCCCAGAGAAACTATGTAAAATGGACAAGTTCCTAGAGGTGCCGGGGCTCCCAGAAGCTTTTCCTATACCCAAGCGGGTGGCGGACATTGTTAATAAAGAATGGGAAAGGCCCGGTATTCCTTTCGTCCCTCCCCCCATATTTAAAAAATTGTTTCCTATGGTCGACCCCAGAAAGGACTTATGGCAGTCAGTCCCCAAGGTCGAGGGAGCGGTTTCTACTTTAAACAAACGCACCACTATTCCCATAGAGGATAGTTGTGCTTTCAAAGATCCTATGGATAAAAAATTAGAAGGTTTGCTTAAAAAGATGTTTGTTCAGCAGGGTTACCTTCTACAACCCATTTCATGCATTGTCCCTGTCACTACAGCCGCATATTTCTGGTTTGATGAACTGCTTAAGGTGCTCGATAGTGACTCTCCTCCTTATGAGGAGATTATGGACAGAATCAATGCTCTCAAATTGGCTAATTCTTTCACTCTAGACGCCTCTTTGCAATTGGCTAAGTTAGCGGCTAAGAACTCTGGGTTTGCTATTGTGGCGCGTAGAGCGCTTTGGTTGAAATCTTGGTCGGCTGATGCGTCTTCCAAGAACAAGCTACTAAACATTCCTTTCAAGGGGAAAACGCTGTTTGGTCCTGACTTGAAAGAGATTATCTCTGATATCACTGGGGGTAAGGGCCACGCCCTTCCTCAGGATCGGCCCTTCAAGGCAAAAAATAGACCTAATTTTCGTCCCTTTCGTAAAAACGGACCAGCCCAAGGTGTTACGTCCTCTAAGCAAGAGGGTAATACTTCTCAGGCCAAGCCAGCTTGGAGACCAATGCAAGGCTGGAACAAGGGAAAGCAGGCCAAGAAACCTGCCACTGCTACCAAGACAGCATGAAATATTGGCCCCCGATCCGGGACCGGATCTGGTGGGGGGCAGACTCTCTCTCTTCGCTCAGGCTTGGGCAAGAGATGTTCTGGATCCTTGGGCGCTAGAAATAGTCTCCCAGGGTTATCTTCTGGAATTCAAGGGACTTCCCCCAAGGGGGAGGTTCCACAAGTCGCAGTTGTCTTCAGACCACATAAAAAGACAGGCGTTCTTACATTGTGTAGAAGACCTGTTAAAAATGGGAGTGATTCATCCTGTTCCATTAAGAGAACAAGGGATGGGGTTCTACTCCAATCTGTTCATAGTTCCCAAAAAAGAGGGAACGTTCAGACCAATCCTAGATCTCAAGATCTTAAACAAATTTCTCAAGGTCCCATCGTTCAAGATGGAAACCATTCGAACTATCCTTCCTTCCATCCAGGAAGGTCAATTTATGACCACGGTGGATTTAAAGGATGCGTATCTACATATTCCTATCCACAAGGAACATCATCGGTTCCTAAGGTTTGCATTCCTGGACAAACATTACCAGTTCGTGGCGCTTCCTTTCGGATTAGCCACTGCTCCAAGGATTTTCACAAAGGTACTAGGGTCCCTTCTAGCGGTGCTAAGACCAAGGGGCATTGCAGTAGTACCTTACCTGGACGACATTCTGATTCAAGCGTCGTCCCTTCCTCAAGCAAAGGCTCACACGGACATTGTCCTGGCCTTTCTCAGATCTCACGGCTGGAAAGTGAACGTGGAAAAGAGTTCTCTATCCCCGTCAACAAGGGTTCCCTTCTTGGGAACAATTATAGACTCCTTAGAAATGAGGATCTTTCTAACAGAGGCCAGAAAAACAAAGCTTCTGGACTCTTGTCGGATACTTCATTCCGTTCCTCTTCCTTCCATAGCTCAGTGCATGGAAGTGATCGGGTTGATGGTGGCGGCGATGGACATAGTTCCTTTTGCGCGCATTCATCTAAGACCATTACAACTGTGCATGCTCAGTCAGTGGAATGGGGACTATACAGACTTGTCTCCGAAGATACAAGTAAATCAGAGGACCAGAGACTCACTCCGTTGGTGGCTGTCCCTGGACAATCTGTCTCAAGGGATGATGTTCCACAGACCAGAGTGGGTCATTGTCACGACCGACGCCAGTCTGATAGGCTGGGGCGCGGTCTGGGGATCCCTGAAAGCTCAGGGTCTTTGGTCTCGGGAAGAATCTCTTCTACCGATAAATATTCTGGAACTGAGAGCGATATTCAATGCGCTCCAGGCCTGGCCCCAGCTTGCGAGGACCAGGTTCATACGGTTTCAATCAGACAACATGACGACTGTTGCGTACATCAACCATCAGGGGGGAACAAGGAGTTCCCTAGCGATGGAAGAAGTAACCAAAATTATTCTTTGGGCGGAGTCTCACTCCTGCCACCTGTCTGCTATCCACATCCCAGGAGTGGAAAATTGGGAAGCGGATTTTCTGAGTCGTCAGACATTGCATCCGGGGGAGTGGGAACTCCATCCGGAAATCTTTGCCCAAGTCACTCACCTGTGGGGCATTCCAGACATGGATCTGATGGCCTCTCGTCAGAACTTCAAAGTTCCTTGCTACGGGGCCAGATCCAGGGATCCCAAGGCGGCTCTAGTGGATGCACTAGTAGCACCTTGGACCTTCAAACTAGCTTATGTGTTCCCGCCATTTCCTCTCATCCCCAGGCTGATAGCCAGGATCAAGCAGGAGAGGGCGTCGGTGATCTTGATAGCTCCTGCGTGGCCACGC
Source organism: Bombina bombina (assembly GCF_027579735.1). Taxonomy (NCBI): domain Eukaryota; kingdom Metazoa; phylum Chordata; class Amphibia; order Anura; family Bombinatoridae; genus Bombina; species Bombina bombina. The sequence goes on along the minus strand of NC_069503.1, from coordinate 302,112,919 downwards.
AGGACTTGGTATGCAGATCTGGTGAATATGTCATCGGCTCCACCTTGGAAGCTACCTTTGAGACGAGACCTTCTTGTTCAGGGTCCGTTCGAACATCCGAATCTGGTTTCACTCCAGCTGACTGCTTGGAGATTGAACGCTTGATTTTATCGAAGCGAGGATTCTCAGATTCTGTGATCGATACTCTTGTTCAGGCCAGAAAGCCTGTGACTAGAAAGATTTACCACAAAATTTGGAAAAAATATATCTGTTGGTGTGAATCTAAAGGATTCCCTTGGGACAAGGTTAAGATTCCTAGGATTCTATCCTTCCTTCAAGAAGGATTGGAAAAAGGATTATCTGCAAGTTCCCTGAAGGGACAGATTTCTGCCTTGTCGGTATTACTTCACAAAAAGCTGGCAGCTGTGCCAGATGTTCAAGCCTTTGTTCAGGCTCTGGTTAGAATCAAGCCTGTTTACAAACCTTTGACTCCTCCTTGGAGTCTCAATTTAGTTCTTTCAGTTCTTCAGGGGGTTCCGTTTGAACCCTTACATTCCGTTGATATTAAGTTATTATCTTGGAAAGTTTTGTTTTTAGTTGCGATTTCTTCTGCTAGAAGAGTCTCAGAATTATCTGCTCTGCAGTGTTCTCCTCCTTATCTGGTGTTCCATGCAGATAAGGTGGTTTTACGTACTAAACCTGGTTTTTCTTCCAAAAGTTGTTTCTAACAAAAACATTAACCAGGAGATTATCGTACCTTCTCTGTGTCCAAAACCAGTTTCAAAGAAGGAACGTTTGTTGCACAATTTGGATGTTGTTCGCGCTCTAAAATTCTATTTAGATGCTACAAAGGATTTTAGACAAACATCTTCCTTGTTTGTTGTTTATTCTGGTAAAAGGAGAGGTCAAAAAGCAACTTCTACCTCTCTCTCTTTTTGGATTAAAAGCATCATCAGATTGGCTTACGAGACTGCCGGACGGCAGCCTCCCGAAAGAATCACAGCTCATTCCACTAGGGCTGTGGCTTCCACATGGGCCTTCAAGAACGAGGCTTCTGTTGATCAGATATGTAGGGCAGCGACTTGGTCTTCACTGCACACTTTTACCAAATTTTACAAGTTTGATACTTTTGCTTCTTCTGAGGCTATTTTTGGGAGAAAGGTTTTGCAAGCCGTGGTGCCTTCCATTTAGGTGACCTGATTTGCTCCCTCCCTTCATCCGTGTCCTAAAGCTTTGGTATTGGTTCCCACAAGTAAGGATGACGCCGTGGACCGGACACACCTATGTTGGAGAAAACAGAATTTATGTTTACCTGATAAATTTCTTTCTCCAACGGTGTGTCCGGTCCACGGCCCGCCCTGGTTTTTTTAATCAGGTCTGATATTTTATTTTCTTTAACTACAGTCACCACGGTACCATATGGTTTCTCCTATGCAAATATTCCTCCTTAACGTCGGTCGAATGACTGGGGTAGGCGGAGCCTAGGAGGGATCATGTGACCAGCTTTGCTGGGCTCTTTGCCATTTCCTGTTGGGGAAGAGAATATCCCACAAGTAAGGATGACGCCGTGGACCGGACACACCGTTGGAGAAAGAAATTTATCAGGTAAACATAAATTCTGTTTTGGAGCCTTGCAGTGCAAGCTCGCTCATGTGGGCCTGCTTACTGCAATGTAAGAAGCAGAATTGTTAAGAACACATTTGTTCGGAGTGATTGACTGACCCTGCTCTCACATGATTGGTCACAAAAGAGATGGAGATAGCGCTGCAAATGCTTGTGCAATATCACATGTAGGCAGCAGACGTACAGTGTCTGCTGCCCACTTGCAGCAAAGACAGGAGAACAGGTTCCCAAGTCGGGGACCTTGACCACCCGCAGATTAGAACATAAAGGCTCTGGTCTTCTTACCAATTAGCATCAAACTAAACACCATTAAAAATGTAAGCGAGATGGCACATCCTCCAGGACTGCAAAAGAAGGCTAGGGAATGTAACGCAAGATATAATCATTAAAGGGACACTAAAGTTAAAATTAAACTTAAATGTCTTGGACAGAGCATGACATTTTAAACAACTTTCCAAATTTGTTATCAATTTTGCTTAATTTTCTTGGTATCCTTTGTTAATGAGTAATCTTAGGTGAGCTCAGGAGCATGAACATGTCTTTAGCCATCTGGCACAAGCGTTTGCAACAATGTTTAAATAAAACTGTATAGAATATAACTAAACATAGAAACATAGGATTTGACAGTAGATAAGAACTAAAAAGGCCCATTCAAGTCTACCCATATTACTTGTTACTTTTGTTAGAATAGACTTATGCATGTTCCAGGCATTTTTTAATTCCTTTACAGTCTTTGGGGCATATTAATTATAGTGCGAGAGGACATGATACGATGTAGCGTATCATGTCCGCTGCACATCGATAAATGTGAACTGCTTGTGCAATGCTGCCCCCTGCAGATTCGCGCCCAATCGGCCGCTAGCAGGGGGTGTCAATCAACCCGATTGTATTCGATCGGGTTTATTTCTGCCTTAGAGCAGGCAGACAAGTTATGGAGCAGCGGTCTTCACAGAGCTTGATAAATCGGCCCTTTTGTGTTTACCACCTCAATTGGAAGTTTATTCCATGAATCCACCATCCTTTTCAGTAAATGCTTCTTCACATTTCTCCTGTATCCACTACCCTCTAACTTAAAGGGATACTAACCCCACATTTTTTTCTTTTCATGATTCAGATAGAGCATGCAATTTTAAGCAACTTTCTAATTTACTCCTATTATCAATTTTTCTTTGTTCTCTTGCTATCTTTATTTAAAAAGCCCATTTTAGGTTTAGCAACACGGATAGCAATTGCTTATTGGTGGCTACATTTAGCCACCAATAATCAAGCGTAACCCAGGTTCTAATCCAAAAATGGTCCAGCTCCTAAGCTTTACATTCCTGCATTTTAAACAAAGATAGCAAGATAATGAAGAAAATTTGATAATAGAAGTAAATTACAAAGTTACTTAAAATTGCATGCTCTATCTGAATCATGAAAAAAAATGTGGGTTTAGTATCACTCTAAGATTGTTTTGACATTTGTTTTTTTTGTGTAAAATGCTTTCAGCTTCCATTAAGATCTTGAAATCAGGTCCTCTTACCTGTTAGTTCAGCTAAAAGGCTTTTGCTCTAAAAATAGCTCAGTCCCTTAAAGGGACAGCCTAGTCTAAATTAAACTTTCATGATTCCAATAGCGCATGCAATTTTAAACAACTTTCCAATTTACTTTTAGCATCAAATTTGCTTTGCTCTCTTGGTATTTTTTGAGGAAAGCTAAACCTAGATAGGCTCATGTGCTAATTTCTAAAAAGGTAATTACAGAGGTAAAAAGGGTATTAATATAACAGGGTTGGTTATGCAAAACTGGGAAATTGGAAATAAAGGGATTATCTATCTTTTTAAACAATAAAAATTCTGGAGTAGACTGTCCCTTTAAATTCACTTAGAAAAACAGTCATTTTAAATATATAATGTGACCATAATAAATCCTACTTGAAGACTCAGACAAAAGTTCTAGTTTCCCAAATCTGTCTAATCAAGGATTATATGTACATATGTACAACACTAGTAAATAAATTCTAAATAAATATACTTGTCTAGGGTGATTCCCCGTAACATTTCAGGCACCAAGAATGTTATTTGTGACAGTAAAAGCAGCTAGTATATTTTGCAGTTGTTTTAGTTTTTTACAAGCAATTGTAGCACACCACAATTTACAACAATGTAATAAACAAAACATAGCAAAGGAGTAGCTATTCCATCCTCTTCTACATATAGTTGAATGACACAATCAGGCTCGCTGTGATTCCACAGTGAGCCCATGACATACAACTTGAAAAAACTGCCGTGCCGAAGAGGATGGAATAGGTACTCCTTTGCTATACTTGTCCCTTTAAATGAAAGAAGATAATTTTCTCTTTCAAATGATAGGTCTTCAGTCCCTCTAGGTGACACAATTGCTAAGATTCTTGGGGTTTTCTTAGCTCTTAATAGAAGCCTAGCACTCTAAGCACTAAAAATTACAATAGGTCAGTGTTCACCTAATAGAGCCACATTCTTATCAAACAAAATTATGGGATGGGGTAGCCAGTCACCCTCTGACAATATATAAAGGGATGTGAGACCCCTTAATACCTCACAGTGGGCTGCAAGTGGTGCTCTATTATTAGCGCATGACGAGATAACCAATATTGCAACCTTACTGACTATCTTGCATATTACAAATTGAAACTTAACAGCTGCGCTTGAGCGCAAACAAAATCTGTGATCAACAGATTAGCGCACCTGAAGACCTAAAGTGTAAGGGTTAAACAAAAATGTTGCACAAAACACAACATAAATACATTACAATAAATTATCACATTCATATATAAACTTTCTGATAAAAAATATTTTATATAAATATTAATAAAAATGTTTTAGAAGGGTTAAAAGGAATATGGTATATGACAAGGTATTTAACTGGGAAGGGCTATTATGTATACAGTACATATATTTCTAAATATGTGTGTCTATGTATTTATGTGTTTATATGTGTAAATATGTATATATGTATACACATACATATATACACAGATATATACACTTTGGAGCCCTTTCCCCTCAAATACCTTAAACCTGAAAAATCATTTGTATTCATTTTTTATATATTGTAATGTGTTTTACTGTGTTTTGAATAGAAATATTTACATTTCAATGTTCTTCACTTGAAGAAAATGTTCTTTTTTATTTTGTAATATATATATATATATATATATATATATATATATATATATATATATATATATAATGTAGACAAAGTAACTCATTCCATCTCTGTATACACAGCTTTTAAGCTTAGCCAGGGTTAGTACAGCAATTCAGAACCATAACCCATTAATACAGATTAAAGTAAAAATGTGAGGCATTTGCATATCTTACCCAGAATCCTTTGTTGCATCAATGTATCTAGAGGTTTTATGTGGGAAAAACAAGTATTTTGAGTTGTCCAGATTTGTCAATGGGCTACACAAGTTATTTTCTCTACATTTTGTGCTTAGTGGAGGATTTCAATCTTATTTTTTGCCTCCCCATAATTTTAAAACTTATATATATATATATATATATATATATATATATATATATATATATATATATATATATATATATATACACAAAAGTCCAGAAACCCAGCACACACTCAATAAACCAGCTCCCAGGGTGCCTGCCAAACGATAATACACCACAATCCAAAAAGAGCAAGCATTCACTGGCGTTTTAAACAAAGCAGAGTTTTACTGTGCACAGTGGATTGTGGTATATATATATATATATATATATATATATATATATATATATATATATATATATATATATATATATATATATACATATATATATGTATATAGATATATATATATATATATATATATATAGATATATATATATACTGTATGTATATATATATATATATATATATATATATATATATAGGTGTAGATATATATTTTACCCTAAAACAAATTATATATATATATATATATATATATATATATATATATATATATATATATATATAAATATTTAAAAATAAAAAGAAATTTTTCTTCAATGTGAAGAACATTGGAATGTTAAATATTCACAACTACTTTCCGCCTTAGCGCAGTTAGTCTAATGCAGTGTCGGGTCATCGCGCAAGCAATAAGTGTTAGTTTTTTAAAGTGTGCCCCATTGAAGTCTATGGGAGAAGAAGTTAACAAGGTCACGATATCCAGAGTCCTGAAGTTAGTGCACATTGGTATTTCGCTCACACGTTTAAAAAAAAAAAAAAAAAAAAAAAGATGGTTGTTCTACAATTGAAATAAGGGGCTTAACATAATTATAGCAGTCTAGTGGGAGCAACAAACAAAACGATAAACTAGCAGCAACCAAGTCTCATAGTCGTGTGATACTGTTGTCAGAGGCTTATATATGAGTAGATAAATGCACATTATCTAAATAAACAAACAGTGAGAGTACAAAGTTTACATTGTGTAAAAATATATATAGGAAGCTAGTTTAACTATGCAAAGTGAGTTTGCAAAGGTGCAAGAACATACTCAATCATAATGAGTAAAATCACCTCTGTGAAATCAGAATTGTATGTAGTTTGAAGAAGTATCTAATATTTTTATGTTTAGTTTTATTCTGACATATATGTTATTTTTCACTAATTATTTGTAAACTGTTTTGGCAGCTTGAGCTGTAGGTTAATTTAAAACCTTAAAGGACCAGTCAATACAGTAGATTTGCATAATCAACAAATACATGATAAGAAGACAATGCAATAACACTTAGAGGGTAGTTATCAAGCCGTCAACCTCAAATACGCTGGAATTCCGCAGCGTATTTGAGGCGAGGCTGATTCGCCTTAGTTATCAAGCCCTAGACACCGGCAAAAGTAGAATTTTGTGACGTAAGCTTCGATCCGTCGGACTCAGTCCGACACAGATCGATGCTTACGTCGCTACAGATTTTCCGCACACAAGTGCGGCACAATCTGACTACTTTTGTTAGTTATAAAAAAACTAGCAGGTACGCTCGGCACTTTTCCGGCCCAGCGTACCTGGTTTTCAAACCGCCGCCCTGGAGGCGGCGGATCCCATAGGAATCAATGGGAGTCTGACCATAGCGAAAGTTCATGTTCGCTGCTGCCAGATATCCCATTGATTCCTATGGGAAAACGTCTGCACCTAACACCCTAACATGTACACCGAGTCTAAACACCCCTAATCTGTCCCCCCCTACACCGCCACAACTAAATAAAGTTATTACCCCCTAAACCGCCGCTCCTGGAGCCCACCGCCACTATAATAAATATGTTAACCCCTAAACCGCCGCTCCCGGTCCCCGCCGCAACTATAATATATGTATTAACCCCTAAACCGCCGCTCCCAGACCCCGCCGCCACCTACATTATACCTATTAACCCCTATCCTGCCCCCCCTATACCGTCACCACCTATAATAAAGTTATTAACCCCTATCCTGCCGATCCCGGACCTCGCCGCAACTAAATAAATAGTTTAACCCCTAAACCGCCGCTCCCGGACCCCGCCGCAACCTATATTAAACTTATTAACCCCTAATCTGCCCCCCCTACACCGTCGCCACCTATAATACATTTATTAACCCCTATCCTGCCCCCCACTACACCGCCGCCACTGTAATAAAATTATTAACCCCTAAACCTAAGTCTAACCCTAACAACTTAAATATTAATTAAATAAATCTAAATAATATTTATCTTATTAAATAAATTAATCCTATTTAAAACTAAATACTTAACTTTAAAATAAACCCTAAGATAGCTACAATATAATTAATAATTACATTGTAGCTATTTTAGGATTTATATTTATTTTACAGGTAACTTTGTATTTAATTTAGCTAGTTAGAATAGTTATTAAATAGTTATTAACTATTTAATAACTACCTAGCTAAAAGAAATACAAAATTACCTGTAAAATAAATCCTAACCTAAGTTACAATTAAACCTAACACTATCATTAAATGAATTAAATAAATTACCTACAAATAACTACAATTAACTACAATTAAATAAACTAACTAAAGTACAAAAAATAAAAAAAGCTAAGTTACAAAAAATAAAAAAAATAAGTTACAAACATTTAAAAAATATTACAACAATTTTAAGCTACTTACACCTAATCTAAGCCCCCTAATAAAATAACAAACCCCCCCAAAATAAAAAAATTCCCTACCCTATTCTAAATTAAAAAGTTCAAAGCTCTTTTACCTTACCAGCCCTTAAAAGGGCCTTTTGCGGGGCATGCCCCAAAGAAAACAGCTCTTTTGCCTGTAAAAGAAAATTACAACCCCCCCCAACATTAAAACCCACCACCCACATACCCCTAATCTAACCCAAACCCCCCTTAAATAAACCTAACACTACCCCCCTGAAGATCATCCTACCTTGAGTCGTCTTCACTCAGCCGAGCCACCGATGGAACCGAAGAGGAGATCCGGAGCGGAAGAAGTCATCATCCAAGGGGCGCTGAAGAAATCTTCCATTCGATGAAGTCATCATCCAGGCGGCGCTGAAGAAGTCTTCCATCCGGGCGATGTCATCTTCCAAGCGGCGTCTTCAATCTTCATCCAACCAGAGTGGAGCGGAGCCATCTTCAGACGAGCCGACGCGGAGCCATCCTCTTCTTCCCGACGACTACCGACGAATTGATATTCCTTTAAGGGACGTCATCCAAGATGGTGTCCCTTCAATTCCGATTGGCTGATAGGATTCTATCAGCCAATCGGAATTAAGGTAGGAAAAATCTGATTGGCTGATTGAATCAGCCAATCAGATTGAGCTCGCATTCTATTGGCTGTTCCGATCAGCCAATAGAATGCAAGCTCAATCTGATTGGCTGATTGGATCAGCCAATCGGATTGAACTTCAATCTGATTGGCTGATTCAATCAGCCAATCAGATTTTTCCTACCTTAATTCCGATTGGCTGATAGAATCCTATCAGCCAATCGGAATTGAAGGGACGCCATCTTGGATGACGTCCCTTAAAGGAATATCCATTCGTCGGTAGTCGTCGGGAAGAAGAGGATGGCTCCGCGTCGGCTCGTCTGAAAATGGCTCCGCTCCGCTCCGGATGGATGAAGATTGAAGACGCCGCTTGGAAGATGACATCACCCGGATGGAAGACTTCTTCAGCGCTGCCTGGATGATGACTTCATCGGATGGAAGATTTCTTCAGCGCCCCTTGGATGATGACTTCTTCCGCTCCGGATCTCCTCTTCAGTTCCATCGGTAGCTTGGCTGAGTGAAGACGACTCAAGGTAGGATGATCTTCAGGAGGGTAGTGTTAGGTTTATTTAAGGGGGGTTTGGGTTAGATTAGGGGTATGTGGGTGGTGGGTTTTAATGTTGGGGGGGGTTGTATTTTTCTTTTACAGGCAAAAGAGCAGAATTCTTTGGGGCATGCCCCGCAAAAGGCCCTTTTAAGGGCTGGTAAGGTAAAAGCTTTGAACTTTTTAATTTAGAATAGGGTAGGGAATTTGTTTTATTTTGGGGGGTTTGTTATTTTATTAGGGGGCTTATATTAGGTGTAAGTAGCTTAAAATTGTTGTAATATTTTTTAAATGTTTGTAACTTATTTTTTTTATTTTTTGTAACTTAGCTTTTTTTATTTTTTGTACTTTAGTTAGTTTATTTAATTGTAGTTAATTGTAGTTATTTGTAGGTAATTTATTTAATTAATTTAATGATAGTGTAGTGTTAGGTTTAATTGTAACTTAGGTTAGGATTTATTTTACAGGTAATTTTGTATTTCTTTTAGCTAGGTAGTTATTAAATAGTTAATAACTATTTAATAACTATTCTAACTAGCTAAAATAAATACAAAGTTACCTGTAAAATAAATATAAATCCTACAATAGCTACAATGTAATTATTAATTATATTGTAGCTATCTTAGGGTTTATTTTACAGGTAAGTATTTAGTTTTAAATAGAAATAATTTATTAAAGTATAGTGTAGTGTTAGGTGTAATTGTAACTTAGCTTAGTTTTTATTTTACAGGTTAATTTCTCTTTATTTTAGCTAGGTAGCTATTAAATAGTTAATAACTATTTAATAACTATTGTACCTAGTTAAAATAAATTGAAAGTTGCCTGTAAAATAAAAATAAATCCTAAGATAGCTACAATATAATTATTAATTATATTGTAGCTATATTAGGGTTTATTTTAAAGGTAAGTATTTAGTTTTAAATAGGATTCATTTAGTTAATAAGAGAAATATTATTTAGATGTATTTAATTAATATTTAAGTTAGGGGGGTGTTAGTGTTAGACTTAGGTTTAGGGGTTAATAATTTTATTACAGTGGCGGCGGTGTAGTGGGGGGCAGGATAGGGGTTAATAAATGAATTATAGGTGGCGACGGTGTAGGGGGGCAGATTAGGGCTTAATAAGTTTAATATAGGTTGCGGCGGGGTCCGGGAGCGGCGGTTTAGGGGTTAAACTATTTATTTAGTTGCGGCGAGGTCAGGGATCAGCAGGATAGGGGTTAATAACTTTATTATAGAGGGCGGCGGTATAGGGGGGGCAGGATAGGGGTTACTAGGTATAATGTAGGTGGCGGCGGGGTCCGGGAGCGGCGGTTTAGGGGTTAATACATTTATAAGAGTTATGGCGGGGTCTATGAGCGGCGGTTTAGGGGTTAGTAACTTTATTTAGTTGCGGGGGGGCTCCGGGGGTATAGGGGGTAGAACAGTGTAGTTAGTGTGGGTGCTTAGTGACAGGGGTATCAATAAAGCTGTCAAAAAGCCGAAGAGCAGCGAGATCGGATGAGTGATAACTATCACAATCCGCTGCTCATCGCCCTGTACTTGGTGCGCGGCTTTTTGACAGCTTTTTTGATAACTTAGACGAACTTATTCAGGTCCGGCGAAGGTAGGCGAGCGTATTGGACCGGCGAAGGCAGGTAAAGTAGACACGTTGATAAGTACCCCTCACAGTCTGAACTTCAAATGAGTAGTACATTTTTGTTAAATAAATTGCAAAGTTATGTCTATTTCCACTCCCCCTGTATCATGTGACAGCCATCAGCCAATCACAAATGCATATACGTATATGCAGTGATTTCTTGCACATGCTCAGTAGGAGTAGGTGACTCAAAAAGTGTAAATATAAAAAGACTGTGCACATTGTTAACTGAAGTAAATTGGAAAGTTGGTTAAAATTGCTGCTCTATCTGAATCTTGAAGTTTAAGTTTGACTTGAGTGTCCCTTTAAAAAATTTGTAATATTTAGCATGAATGTCTTTAATGCTGGAGTTTACTATGTACATTAAGAGATAATGACATCTATGCCATGGCTTTTTGTCATTTTCGGATTGCAAATTAAATATATTTAGTAACAGTGTTTCACGGGATTAAAGAAACAGTATGTGATTTTTTTAGGTAAAGTTCAAATGTAAAAAAATAAATACATAAAAATAAATACATAAAAATAAATACATAAAAATAAATACAAATAAAAATGGCACGGGAGGCTTGGTGCCCAGAATGTCAGTAACCCCGGGTATTGTTTTGTACAATATAAGTGCAATTATAGAGGTTCCAGGGTTGGGTCTTAGAATTTCATGTACATGGTTTAGATGGTAGGGTAGATAAAGTGTAGGCAAGCAGCAGAAGACAACGGAACAGAACAGAATAGAGCTTTCAAAAGGGGGACCTCTATAGATCAGCAGGGAAAGTGTTAAGCATAACAAAAGCTAAATACAATATATCCTCATTGTCTATTTTCTTGTAATTTAAAGAAAGATAGAAAGACAAACAGATAGACAGATATATATAGATATATATATATAGATACAGATAAATATATATGCAGATAGATATTGATACAGATAGATGATAGATAGATAGATAGATAGATAGATAGATACATCTTTCCTTTCAATGAATTTGATATCACATCTCTCATAATTACTTTACATGTGTAACCAAATTTTTATGATTTAAAATAACTGATATAGAAATTAATAAATATTGAAATTCCACAATATTTTCAAGTGTCATAATAAGATTTCAAAAGGTATACATTAAAATATTTTATGATAGTGAGATTATTTTCACAATAGCACAAGCTTTACTAAGATATCTGCTGCCATCTAGTGGAAACAATTGGGATTATTACACAAATAAAATCTTTAAAAAAAAAAAGCACAATTTAAAAAAAGTTAAATAAATATTTTCAGAGACAGCTTTGCCAAACTCAGTTGATAGTAAACTGGAGTCAGTAATGAGAGATGACGTAATCTAACAAATAAAAGCATGTCATTTTAACATAATATTATGTCAGTTATCATCAAGTTTGGATGTAGAACATAAAGTTTGGGTGTGTACAAAGTTTTCAAAAAAATATCAAAGGTGCAGGAGGTATAAGTGGGGGACCCCATATTCTACTACCTACTTCTACTTGGAGACTTTTGGGTTCTATAGTAATATATAACCACCATGATTGAAATAGAGCATGCAATTTTAAACAACTTTCCAATTTATTTGCTTTGTTACCTTGGTATCCTTTATTGAAAATCATACCTAGGTAGGCTCAGGATCAGCAATGCACTACTGGGAGCTAGCTGCTGATTGGTAGCTGCACATATATTTCTTTTGTAAGGTCAGTGGCATTAATCAGTGTGTTTACGTAGATCCCAGTAGTGCATTGCTGCTCTTTCAACAGAGGATACCAAGGGAATGGAACAACTTTTATAATAAAAGTAAATTGTAAAGTTGTTTATAATTGTATGATTTGTCTGAATAATGAAAGAAACACATTGGGTTTCATGTCCCTTTTATATGATGCAATACTAATGAATTGAAGTTTGTATGACACAATGAAATCAGATCTACTGTAAGTATTGTGTAATATGCATATTAATACTGGCGCTACTTAGCAATAAAACACTAGTGCCAAGGGACACAACAATAAAAACTGAAGTGTGCATGAAGCATTTATACAATATACAATAAAAACTATTCCTGCTTCAGAGGCATAGACACATATACTGTGTGTGCCCCATTTAAACACCATGCCTGCTCAGACAGTCAGTCATGGCTTTTACAATCCAAGTGAAGTAATTGCTGACGTAATAAATGCAATGACTTGCTGTCTCAAATGGATCACTATTTGAATTAGAGTGCAGAGGCATGTGCAGCATACATGTGTATGACACTTTTATGGAAGCTTTTATTAGAAGCAGTTTTGCTAATACAAGTATATTGCAAAATTTAAACTTTTAAAATTAAAATGCACTTATGCACATTTCAGTTTTGAGCATTACATCCCTTTCTGTTTTCTCACCTCAGAATGATTTTCAATTTCTAGGGATTTTAATGATTCCTCCAAACTTAACATATCAGACTTTAGTTGCTTCTTTCAAAGTACAAAGACATTTATTATTAGCGCTGCGGAATCTGTTGGCGCTCTACAAATAACCAATAATAATAATAATTATTACATCTATTTGCTACATGTACTAGGTAGTGTAAGCTGCTTCGGAACCGTTGCAAGGCAGGTTTGCACATGCTGCTTCTTACAATCTCCGCCACTTCTGTTTTGGTGGAGACCGATCACACGAATACTTTTTCTCAGGGTGATTGACAGGCCCTTCTCTCACGTGATTGATTGTGTGAGAGAAGGGGGCACCATTATACACTCATCAGAGTATGTAATGATACATATGGTCAGTTGATGGGCAGGGTCCACTGCCGTATGCCACAAGTACTAAAGTGCCGTTGAGTACATGGAGGGACAATGTATTTCAATTTTGAATAGAAGGATCTTTGCAATGCAGATGTAGCAGCAGAAAATGCTTCTGGTAAAGACTATTACTGCTTCATCAATAGGTTTTACTTGACATGGTGCATACAGAGTGTACATCCATGTTACCTGTGTTCCTGCATAAAAAACTGCTTATGCTTAGAGAGCATATTTATGTATAATTTTGGCGATGGCGCAAAGTGGGTAATCACTGATATAAAACATGCCGCTGCCTGCTGTCTAGGCAGGCGCAGTGTTTATTATAGTGAACAGATTAAGACCAATATGTTCTTGCTAATAAAGATTTTATTGTGATCTTGCAATCTTGTGAGAGGACAAATGGCCAAATATTAAGTTATTAACTTGTTCTTTTTTCGGAAAACATTTTTGGCACATTTTAGAGCACAGCACACACCTGATAATAATTGAACAATGGTGTGATCTAGGTCAGTGAATGTATATAAGGCTTCTTTGTGAAATATACTTTATACACCTGATAAAACAGTTAAATTCACATAGCCATAAAAACTTGTAGTGAAACTAGTGTAAACCGTTATTTTATTGGTTTTTAAAATTTTGTATTACTATCCTTTTTTAGATATACATATTATTTATAAAAAATTATATTTGATATAAATTGGCTGCTCTTGGTCCAGAGTGCGTTATCTGGACAACTCAGAGGGTCCAGCATATGCATAGACACCATTCGTTTGGTGTGTCCCAATGCCTGAGTACCCATCAGAAGTGCAGTATTGTGGTAGGGTTTTATCATTCCACAGGTTCCCCTGGTGTGTTCTAACTTAGCCATACCCGGATGATTGTATTAAATTAATTGGACCTTCATTCATAATTTTAATGAAATATTTGCTCTAACCTAATTTTATTAATTTAATAATTTTCTTATATTAAATTTCTCTGGCTGCCCCCCACAAATTAATTTTTTTCTTCAAGAGGTAACATTCTACCTTGTACCCAATAGCCGTGCTAGCCACACGGCACTCAACAAACCATTAAGCTTTTTTTGAGTGCCATATGGCTAGAAAGGCTATTCGATATGAGGTGGAAACGTCACCTCTTGAAAAAAAATACAATTGCGGTGGGCGGCCGGAGAAGGTTAAAGAAAGAAACGATTAAACCGATCAAATTAGGTTCCAGTGAATATTCCATGAAAATCATGAATGAATGTCCAGTTAATTTAATGCATTTATCCGGTATAGCTTTATCATAATCATTTAAATGTACCCTCACTTTAACTCATCAAATCTCAACTTCATGATGATCTGCAGTGTAACATATTTTTAACATCAGTGGTGCTAGTCATTAATTGACTTAACATTAGGGCTCCACATAGTCATTTGGAAATTATGGTTTTCTGAAACATCTCCCACTTCTAAAGTCTGGGTGTTTCTGGATGTATGTGTTTTTTCAGGCAGTACATAGTTGTCATCCCGTAGCCTATCTGTATCTTGTGTTCCCATGTTTGTTTATCCTTGATCTTTGGCTGGGCTTTTTTCTGTTGTTGGCTGGCTTGTGCTCAACATGTGGGATTCTTCTTGGCAGGCCTGGACTGTGGTCATAGGGCATACAGGGCAAATGCCCGGTGGGCTGGGCCCTTATGTGGGCCTTGCTGCTATATAGAGGATAGGTATGTTCCGGTACACGGTCAAAACTACAGGTCGTGGCAGTAAAGCAAAGACAACTGCTTCCCATACAAGCCTGGAGTGCCGTAGCAGACAGCGGATTAGGCTAAAAGCTTACAAATGGAGGCACAGAATTGCAGGCACTACTAGGTTAGAGTTTAAGTAAAAAATGTAATTTATTGCTACAAATTAAAAAATAGAGTGTTCCCAGAAAGAGGACTTACACAAAAGAATTGTCTTACGCGTTTCATGCCCCCTGGTGGCGCTTAATCATAGTCTATGATTAAGCGCAACCAGGGGGTGTGAAATGCGTATTTTGTGTATGTTCTCTGTCTGGGAACACTCCATTTCTTAATTTGTACCAATAAATAGAATGTTTAACTTCAACTCTAACCGAGTAGTGCCTGTAATTCTGTGCCTCTGCTATATAGAGGCCCCACCTTCTCTTAATATGGGTAACAATGAGAAAGCTGTTACAGTTATTAATTTGTGAGGCATATAGCTGCCAGTGCCTCTAAAAATGCCTTATTTTTCTTTTAAGAACCTGTCCTGACTTCATATTAGAAAAGAGCTCTACAAGAGTTAAATAACTTTTCTGACATAGTTGTGTCTAATTCTGAACTGTAGTTGTGCAGGATAAAGTGGATTATGTTAATGAGGCCCTCAAACAGCTAGGGGATGCTGATACTTATACCACTTTAATTTTTAATCCAACAAGCACATTTGTCTGTGAATTAGAAAACTTATTAAAAGAAGGAGTTGCATTTTGGTATATTTGATTCTGACACCCTGGAACATATTTTACTGAAAAATCCAAAGATATTGACTTTTAGACATTTGGCAAAAGTCCAGTGGCGTCACTAGGGTTGGTGTCACCCGGTGCGGTAAGTCATGGTGTCACCCCCCCCCAGAAAGCAGACACACACAAAAACAAAGGCAAACACACATACAAACACTCAGACACACTTAAAAACATACTCAGATGCACACACATACACTAGGAAAAACACTCAGACACACACACAAAAACACACACACAAAAACACTGAGACACACAAAAACTCAGACACACACATACAAAATATGTAAACTGCACTGCATTAATTATAAAGCTCATGCCTAGAGCTGCTCCCTGGCTCAGCAGAGCATCAAATGAAAGATAAACAGAGCACTCTAAAATAAATCACTGAAGAAAAGGTTTAGGCGCGCAAACTATGAAAATTCTGCTCTCTGACTCTGTTCCAAGTCTGTCAGTGCACAGCCCTGGGCCGCATGTCACTGAGCAGTGAGCACAGATAGGCAGGCAGGTTTAGGCTAGCATTGCAACTTTGCAAGCCCCACGGCACACCCACAACATTCATAGTGAAATTGGGCAGGGGAGGAGCAAAGTACAAACAAGCAAAAGCAGCAGGGAAAACTATTTGTTGAAATTGCAGCACTGGCTCAAGGGGCAAAAAAATTGTGTGTCTACAACTTCCCCAGTCCCACTAATGTTCACAAATGCCAGCCTCTAATAAAATAATCTATGCATCTCAACATTTTTTTTTTGTGTCACCCCCTGGAGGGTGTCACCCAGGTGCGGCCCGCCCCCCCCCTAGTGACGCCACTGCAAAAGTCCACAAAAGTGCTACCTATCTCCCAGGAAGACCAATAATCTCCACAATCAGGAGAGAAAGTTTGGGAATGCGTGGATAGTTATTTGCAACCGACAGTTCAAAGAATTCCAGGTAAATGTTAAGCAAACTTGAGTGGAAATAAGAGTATCATCTTATGACAATTCATATTGTTTCTCTTCATTCTTGCATATTCCAGGGTCTGGTATTTCTGAGAGAAATGTTGCCTATATATATATATCCTTTTTGATACTATTGACAAATAACTATTTTGTCTTTGAACAAAAGGAAGGTACAGCAATGCAGAAAAATGTGCCCCATTTATAAAAACCTGTACTTCGGCTATTTTGAAATGGAAAGGGTATTTAATGCATTTAATCTCTTTCAGGATAATTAGTTTGACGTTTGGAAGGGAGATGTGTCTAGCATAAACTCATTTGTGGAATACTTAAATGACAACCCGGGTAATTTGAGATTTACTTTCTCCTGTTCCAATGAGGATATTGTCTATTTAGATCTAAATATAATATCTGACAGTTACCTGTGAAAATGTAAATGAGAGGTACATTATAAAGAAATATCCGGTAGCACAATTCTAAGATTCTTGTCATCCTAGACACCTTAAAACTGCAATACCTAAAGGGCAGTTCATTAGAATTTGAAATAACTGTTCTGAAATGGAACAATATTTAGTCCATGCTAGGGATCTTAAAGATAGATTGACAAACAGAGGTTACAATAAATTAGATTTAGAGAAGACCATGTTGGAAGTCTCTAGTATGAAAAGAGAGGATCTATTGAAAGATAAAAGGGTCAGTTTTAAGTCTAATGACAGAGGGGTTCTAACTCTCTCTACATAATATAGTAGACCATTAAGTAATGTACAGTATGTGATATTATAAGAACATATCTTCCTCTTTTAGAAAGAGATCCAAAATTGAGTGATACCCTTAAACAGGGTGTTAGATTTGTATCTAGAAGAGCTAGGACATTGGGACATATATTGAAAACGTTATTAAATCAAATTGGTTATCCAAAAGACCAGGGGCGCGATCCGATAAATGTCGTAGTTTGCGGCGCAAGTGAGGGAACCTGCGTCGCCCGCAGTTTCAGCTCGCAACTCGAGCTATCCCATATACGGCGCCGTCAGATGCTAAAGTGCCGTAAGTCTGACAAACCAGCGATGTCCAGAAATCTGCGCAAGTACAAATTTCTGGCGTCGCCAGTGACTTACGGCACGTTAGAAACTGCCGGCGCCTACAAAACCTGACTAAAGTCTAAATCACCCGCACTGTCTAACACGCCTCCCTAACATAGCCCGACACGTCTAACCCTCTATCCGCTATCCCCCTCACTATCCTAACAATAAAATATGTATTAACCCCTAAACCGCCGCTCCCAAACCCCGCCGCAACCTAATAAAGTTATTAACCCCTAAACCGCCGCCAGCTATATTAAATCTATAACCCCCTAAATTGAGCCCCTACCCCGCCGCTATCTATTTTAAAATGATTAACCCCTAATCAAATCCCCCTACACCGCCGCCAGCTATATTAACTATATTAACCCTAATTATATTAGGGTTAATATAGTTAATATAATTATTATATTATATATATTAACTATATTAACCCTAATTATATTAGGGTTAATATCGTTATTATAATATATATATATATATATATATATATATATATATATAAGTATAACAACCCTATCTAACTCTAACATCCCTAACTAAACTCTTATTAAAATAAATCTTATATTAATATTATTAATTAAAATATTCCTATTTAAATCTAAATACTTACCTATAAAATAAACCCTAAGATAGCTACAATATAATTAATAATTACATTATAGCTATGTTAGGGTTTATATTTATTTTACAGGTAAATTGTTAATTATTTTAACTAGGTATAATAGCTATTAAATAGTTATTAACTATTTAATAGCTACCTAGTTAAAATAATTACCCAATTACCTGTAAAATAAATTCTTACCTAAGTTAAAAATACACCCACACTATCAATAAATTAAATAAACTACAAATATCTATCTAAAAATACAATTAAATAAATTAAACTAAATTACAAAAAAAAAACAAACACTAAATTACAAAAAACAAAAAAAAATTACAAGATTTTTAAGCTAATTACACCTATTCTAAGCCCCCTAATAAAATAATAAAGCCCCCCAAAATAAAAAAAATCCCTACCCTATTCTAAATTAAAAAAAGTTCAAAGCTCTTTTACCTTACCAGCCCTTAAAAGAGCCTTTTGTGGGGGCATGCCCCAAATAAAACTGCTCTTTTGCCTGAAAAAAAAACACAATACCACCCCCCAACATTACAACCCACCACCCACACACCCCTAATCTAACCCAAACCCCCCTTAAATAAACCTAACACTACCCCCCTGAAGATCTCCCTACCTTGTATTCACCCAGCCGGGCCGAACTCCTCATCCGATCCAGGCGATGTCTTCCAGCAAGCGGCAGTGAAGTCTTCTTCCATCCGGGCGATGTCTTGAAGCAAGCGGCAGAGAGTCTTCTTCCATCGGCGATGTCTTCAAGCAAATCGGCATCTTCAATCTTCTTTCTTCGCTCCTCCGCCACGGAGCATCCATCCGGCACGACGACTTCCCGACGAATGAGGTTCCTTTAAATGACGTCATCCAAGATGGCGTCCGTCGAATTCCGATTGGCTGATAGGATTCTATCAGCCAATCGGAATTAAGGTAGAAAAATCTGATTGGCTGATTCAATCAGCCAATCAGATTCAAGTTCAATCCGATTGGCTGAACCAATCAAACAATCCGATTGGCCACACCCTTCAAACAACGCTGGTATTTAGAGTTGTCTGAGTGGCTGCGTTAGGCTCAGAAAAGGGTGCGTTGAGCCTAATTTAGCTCCACTTCAACCCTCAATACCAGCGTTGCTTACGATATCCCCATAGGAAACAATGGGGCAGTTTGGGCTGAAAAAAAACCTAACACCTGCAAAAAAAGCAGCGTTCAGCTCCTAAAGCAGTCCCATTTTTTCCTAAGGGGAAACACTCTCTAAGTCTGCACCTAACACCCTAACATGAACCCCGAGTCTAAACACCCCTAACCTTACACTTATTAACCCCTAATCTGCCGCCCCCGCTATTGCTGACACCTGCATTTTATTATTAACCCTAATCTGTTTATTATAAACCCCTAATCTGCCGCTCCGTACACCGCCGCAACCTACATTATACCTATGAACCCCTAATATACTGCCCCCAACATCGCCGCCACCTATATTATATTTATTACCCCCTAATCTGCCCCCCCAACGTCGCCACTACCTACCTACAATTATTAACCCCTAATCTCCCGCCCGCAATGTCGCCGCTACTATAATAAAGTTATTAACCCCTAAACCTAACTCTAACCCTAACACCCCCCTAACATAAATATAAATTTAAATTAAACAAAATAATATTCCTAAAATTAAATAAATTAATCCTATTTAAAAATAAATACTTACCTATAAAATAAACCCACACGGCTAGATTTAGAGTTTGGCGGCCAAAGGGGTGCGTTAGCTACGCGTGCTTTTTTTCTCCCGCACCTTTTAAATACAGCTGGTATTTAGAGTTCACAGAAGGGCTGGGTTTTCAGTGCGTTAGGCTCCAAAAAGGGAGCGTAGAGCATAATTTAACGCCACTGCAACTCTAGATACCAGCGGTGCTTACGGATGCGGCCAGCTTCAAAAACGTGCTCGTGCACGATATCCCCATGGGCCAGTTTGAGCTGAAAAAAAACCTAACACCTGCAAAAAAGCAGCGTTCAGCTCTTAACGCAGCCCCATTGTTTTCTATGGGGAAACACTTCCTACGTCTGCACCTAACACTCTAACATGTACCCCGAGTCTAAACACCCCTAACCTTACACTTATTAACCCCTAATCTGCCACCCCCGCTATCGCTGACCCCTGCATATTTTTTTTAACCCCTAATCTGACGCTCCGTATACCGCCGCCACCTACGTTATCCCTATGTACCCCTAATCTTCTGCCCTAAAATCGCAGACCCCTATATTATATTTATTAACCCCTAATCTGCCCCCCACAACGTCGCCTCCACCTGCCTACACTTATTAACCCCTAATCTGCCGAGCGGACCACACCGCTACTATAATAAAGTTATTAACCCCTAATCCGCCTCACTCCCGCCTCAATAACCCTATAATAAATAGTATTAACCCCTAATCTGCCCTCCCTAACATCACCGACACCTAACTTCAATTATTAACCCCTAATCTGCCGACCGAATCTCGCCGCTACTGTAATAAATGGATTAACCCCTAAAGCTAAGTCTAACCCTAACACTAACACCCCCCTAAGTTAAATATAATTTTTATCTAACAAAATAAATTAACTCTTATTAAATAAATTATTCCTATTTAAAGCTAAATACTTACCTGTAAAATAAACCCTAATATAGCTACAATATAAATTATAATTATATTGTAGCTATTTTAGGATTAATATTTATTTTACAGGCAACTTTGTATTTATTTTAACCAGGTACAATAGCTATTAAATAGTTAAGAACTATTTAATAGCTACCTAGTTAAAATAAGTACAAAATTACCTGTAAAATAAATCCTAACCTAAGTTACAAATACACCTAACTCTACACTATCATTAAATTAATTAAATAAATTACCTACAATTAGCTAAACTAAAATACAATAAAATAAACTATTCTATAATACAAAAAAAAACACTAAATTACAAAAAAAAAATTTTTTTACAAGAAGTTTAAACTAATTACACCTAATCTAAGCCCCCTAATAAAATAAAAAATCCCCCCAAAATAAAAAAATGCCCTACCCTATTCTAAACTACAAAAGTAATCAGCTCTTTTACCAGCCCTTAAAAGGGCTTTTTGCGGGGCATTGCCCCAAAGTAATCAGCTCTTTTACCTGAAAATAAAAATAGTTGGGGTATTGACCCCCCCAACATTACAACCCACCAACCACATACCCCTACTCTAACCCACCAAAACCCCCCATAAAAAAAACTTTCGCTAACCCTCTGAAGATCATCCTACCTTGAGTCGTCTTCACCCAGCCAAGCCAAATTCTTCATCCAAGGTGCGCAGAGGAGGTCCTTCATCTGGTAGAAGTCTTCATCCAAGCGGGGCAAGAAGAGGTCCTCCATCCAGTAGAAGTGTTCATCCAGGCGGCGTCTTCAATCTTCATCCATCCGGAGCGGAGCGGAGCCATCTTCAAAGGAGCCGACACGGAGCCATCCTCTTCAACAGATGACTTCCCGACGAATGAAGGTTCCTTTAAGGGATGTCATCCAAGATGGCGTCCCTTCAGTTCTGATTGGCTGATACAATTCTATCAACCAATCGGAATTAAGGTCGAAAAAATCTGATTGGCTGATGCAATCAGCCAATCGTATTGAGCTCGCATTCTATTGGCTGTTCTGATAACATTTATTATAGTGGCGGCGAGGTCCGGTCGGCAGATTAGGGGTTAAAAAGTGTAGTTAGGTAGCGGCGACGTTGGGGGGGCAGATTAGGGGTTAATAAATATAATATAGGGGTCGGCGATGTTAGGGGCAGCAGATTAGAGGTTCATAGGGATAATGTAGGTGGCGGCGGTGTCCGGTCGGCAGATTAGGGGTTAAAAAATGTTATTATAGTGGTGGCGATGTGGGGGGCCTCGGTTTAGGGGTACATAGGTAGTTTATGGGTGTTAGTGTACTTTGTAGCACAGCAGTGGAGGCTCCTCCATATGTGCACTCCCGCACGTGAGCCTCCTGTGGAAAAGGGAAAAAAAGAAAGAAATTACATGTTTTGGCTGAATAAATATAATTTCCCCCTATTGGAAAAATTATATTTATTCAGCCAAAAAATGTTCTAGATTGTGCAGTTTAAATAAAATGTCTAGATTGTGCAGTTTAAATAAAATGTCTAGATTGTGCAGTTTAAATAAAATAAAAAAAAAAATCCTTTAATATACCTCTCTACCGCACGTGCGGTAGAGGAGGTATAGGCTGCTATATCCTTTTGGTCATGTTTTCTATCTATCTGCTGCTCCGCCCATAACAGAGCCTATACCTCTGCTAATCGCACAATTTTCAATGTGCGATTAGTGCCATTACTATGGGCGGGCAGCAGGGGGAGCACTGTTTTTTTAAACTTGTGTGTTATCCCTCCCTCCTCCCTGCTCTATGTTATCCCTCCATATTGTGGATCACAGTGGCAGCGGCAGAAAAGGAAGAAGCAGGAGACCGGAATGAGTGATCTAACCAGGGCCGGCTCATCCATGATGGGACCAAGTGGGTCCAACA